>NW_011888800.1:16225241-16250596 GCF_000151845.1 Pteropus vampyrus
CTCTAATTGTTCCCTCTCCAACTGATTCTCTAATACTTACCAAACTCAATTCTTTTCAGGTTCTGGATGATCTTTCTGAAAGATGGTATAATTATGTTACTTCTCTGCTTAAAATCCTTCAAGAGTTTCCTATTGCCTTTGTAGTAAGTCCATCTAAAGATATCCTTAAAGACTGACTGCTGCTTACCCAGGTACCTTCACCTGGTGTACCTGCCACATGCCATCTCTTCTCCCCTACCACCCTAAACACACTCATCCTAAAGTCCTGAACTACTTTGAGTTTTCCCATCTAATATTGCCATCAGTGTGACCTCCAAGCTTTTCTACTTGCTAATGTTTCACACCTTTACTTATCTGATGACATCCTTCAGATCTTAGCTAGCCTATTGCTTTTTCTGAAAAGCCTTGCTTTATTCCCCATCCTGCCTCCTCTTCTCATAATTGAGAGAGGTTTCTTTCCATGGAGCATTCTGTACTTATGCTTATTTTGGCACTTGTCACACTCTACTGCAAATATCTCCCTATTTATCTCTCCAACTAGTTCATAAACATGAGGAATGACCATATCTTTTATAGTCTTGAAGCCTCAATGTATGACACAATTAGTAATTTTTACTGAAGCAACAAATTAACTAAGTATAGATTTGTGTTTCTAAATACACTCCCTTTTATTATCTTCATTAATTTGAGGCTTCTTACAGCTATCCTAATTGGAGCTAAACTTTAACATCTAAATTAAATGTCTTGATAAATGTTTGCTGGTTCATTTTGTCTGTTCACATTAGTGAATATGCTTCTTTTCATGATCTGTATTTGACCCACACTGGCTTATGGATATGGAGTTCTAATCCATCCATCCATCATCGATGCTGTCTTAAACCATCCCCAACCACCCAAGGACTTCCTATGCATCCTGTTTTAGCTCAAGCAGCCCAAATAACACAGGTATCTGTGTGGTTGCTGAAAAACTCCAACTCCACTATTACCGACAACCCTATTTACCATCAGAGAAGTAAGAAAACAATGCGCAGTTTGTTCCATGATCAGATTTAAACTCAATGTGCCTGCAGAGTGGCTGGAAACCACCTCTACAGACTACTGTATTCTCAGCTGTTCTAAAAAATGGAAATTCAAAATTTTCTTATCCAACCATAAACAGAATGGAGATTACTAAGGGAACCATTTTAATTACATAATAATGAGATTAATGTCAATCCCTTCTTACATAGAATGAGGAAGCTCTAAACCTTTCTAAGTAAGAGAACTCCCTTTCCCTGCAAAAATATCCCAAGACTCTCACATAATAGATGTTGTGCTGTTTATAGACGACAAAGAAACTCTTATGAATTCATTAGTGCTATAAAATAAATGTATTTATTGTTAGTCACAGAAGCAATTTACATGCTTTTGAAAAATTATAGTACATACGTGTGTAAAACTTGCAATAACTGTAATATCTCTCAGGCTTGAGAACTGCCCATAGTTTGAGAACTTTTTCAGTTAGAAAACCATTAATCCTTAATCCATTCTATCACTAACATTCTCTGATTCTATTAGTTTAGGTAATTTCCACTGACAAGTTAGACAAGAGCTTCTTATTCTCCTTACTTCAGCATTTCCTAAGTTGTGTACCATGGAACAAATAATTTTGGGAAATGCACAGATTATTGTCCTCTTAGAGATGCTTCATCTGTATAACCCTAATAAAGGCTCCAAGAAATAGTACAGTAAAGAAATTTGTTTACATTATTTAATCCAGCATCTCCCGGACTTATTTGTCCATGGAGCAGTTTTTCCCTGCATGAAACACCTATTAATATATCATGGAGCATTGATTTGAGAAAACACGATTTATAAACATTTTGCTAGTGGGTGGGGTACTATCAGCTAAGGGAATAGAAGGTCCAAGAGTGTCACATCCTCTGTTTATTACTGGCATTGTGTATTCACCTTCCTTTGGGGCCTAAGACTGAGAAGATGTGCAAAACAGTCTGAAAGATTTGGACTCAGAGATGTGGCTACCCATGCAAATCACTTACTCACTGAACCAAATTTGAGGCATTGTAGAGACACTGAAAAATCCATTTAGCCTCCCAGATTACAGTGTAGTTGTAAATCTCTTGTCCTAAAGACATAACCATGATCTGCAATTTCTCAGACCCTTAAAAAGTACAATTCTTACAAGGGAGCCGATTCTACACCAGCAAAGAGAAGCACTGCTATACTGTAAAGATAGGTAACTTTTAGTGTGGTGTGATGAATTTTCTGCACAAATGTTTGCATCTTCCTTGGCATTCCAGCATGCACTAGCCCACTGCCTTTGCCAGAATAAGTGCAAAGGGTCTCAATCACATTCCTGTTCAGCACAGACACGCTTAGTATCCAAGGCAGGCTGGAGAGGAGATGAGGAAACTCTTCTGGGCATAGCTGTAAGGTCAACAAATTGGAAAAAGCCACAACCCACCCTTGGGAAGGATTAAATACACTGACATCCTCCGAATTGATTTACCTAGATCAGACCACATGTTAATGAGGCAGGCAAGTTACTCTAACTCATTGTTACTATTCTAAATGCAGAGACTTTTTCACATTAAGGAGGCGGGACCATGGATTCAAATGAGCATCACTTACTTATGGCTTGTCATTCAATCTACTTGGGCTACTGTCCACAGAATCATTCATGATTTTTGTCATTCAAACTGCACCAAAAAGAACTGGACATTCGAAAAGGATAGCTCCCATAGAACAAAGTGAGTTTCTTCCCCTGTTATCTGTACCTCTGAATAGAAGTATGTAAATGCTGTTAGCTGGCAAAGTATAAACACTCAGTCTTCTTCTAGGTACAGACATTTCTCAGTGCTCTAAGGATTTCTATTATTTGAAGGATCCCCTTGACAATGTCTCACTCACTTTTTAAGACAGACACCTCAGCAATACTGGTTTACTGTAGATGTGATTTATACCACATGTAAGATCTACAGATCTCAACTTGTCCAAATTGTGAGTTGGAAAGGGAAGATTTCTTAATGGCTTTACCTATCAATGAGCTTTATCTGTATCAAAAAAGTAAAGTTTATGCTTATACAAAAGCAATATTTGGTGTATTTATATAACTCATACACACACAGTTTTCTGTAATAATTATCTAAGAAATTTCCCTAATAGATAAAGGAATATACAAATCGAAGGGCCAGGCAGTAAATACCTTAGGCTTTGTAGGCCACATGATCCATTGCAACTCGTCAGCTCTGCCATGGTACTGTGAAAGCAGCCATTGACAATGTGTAAATGAATGTGTGCAAAGTATTCCAATAAATTTTTATTTATGAACAACACTGAAATTTGAATTTTATATGAACTTTATGTCACAAAATATTAGTCTTTAAAATTTTTTTTCAACAATTACGAAATGTAAAAACCATTCTTCACTGGCAGGGTTATACTAAAACAGATGATAGGCTGCAGTTGGCCCACAGCCCAGTTTACCGACCCTGCTTTAACCTATAGATTTGAAAATAAGACACATAAACTCTTTGCTTGCTTTTCATTTTGAAGTTTTTTATCAACATGAACCCATTCCACCAGATTTGATGAGATCATTGGAACCATGAAAATACATACAAAACAACTATCACAATGTGCACATACTAGGAATTTCAGATTTTGTTTTAGACTTAGAATATCCAGAAGAAAAAAGTCGAGACATCAAGACTATGTTCCTTACCATACGTACTTTGAGAAAGATTGCTGTGACTTGTACTTTTACTGCTCTTAGAGTCAAGCTTTTTTTCAGAAGAATATTTCTAGATTCATAATGGATTGTGAAGTTTGCTTTCTAACAAATGAATACTCGTTATTCATAGTCATAGAAAACCCCATAATAAAAATTATTTTTTATTTTTTAGACTACATGGAAAATGCATAAGAGCACAGATTACTTCTAGTTCAAGAAAGACTGCCATTTAAAACCGGAGATTTAAAAATCCTTTTCTCATGAATCTATAGCCATTACATAAAAATTTTTCTGTTGGCAAATCAAATATCAAATAAAACGCTTGACTATTTGGCTAGGAAGCTTAGAGTTTAACCCTGCATGTAGATTCAGGGTGAAGCAAAGGTCTCTAATTCTAAATATTTGTTGGTAAATATTGCTCCATCAGCTACTTGGAAATCAGTTGCCATCAGATTGAGTAAAGCCTGCTAACTAAACAAAGCAACAATTAGGACTCCAGTCAGAAAACAGCCTCTGTTTTTCTCATCCCGGTGCCTATGCTGTGTCAGTGTGTCCTTGGCCTCAATCCTCCCACCCTTCGTCATCTTTAGAATAAAATATCTTTGGCTTGCAAAGCAATATCAGTGAGTTTATTAATATATTTTGTGACAAGCTTGCTATGAACTGCGGGCCATACAGGTGTTCATTCTTTGAGCAGGCCCCATCTGCGTGACTGCAGCTTCTTTGAGTCCCATTGCTTGTTGGCAGGTAGCTCAGAGCAGCACCCCTGTAGCTTCTCTTTAATGGGAATATGAACACTGAGAGTAAAGCCGTGGACTTACAGCGATTTCTTAAAGCAAATTCAGCTCTTTAAAGAAAAATAACAACAATTCTTTGCCTTCAAATTCCTCTCCGTTGCCCCCAGTCTACACCCCCAAATCAGACAGGCCAGATGTTTGTGAAAACTACAGTTTCCGCAATCAAAAGTACAACATTTACCATAGCTTTTATCAAAGATTTCAATTCCCCTCATCTTAGGAAAATGACCCTTTTATTTTGTTGTGGACATAAAATTATGGCCCTGGGAAAATTGGAAGCATTTCTGTTCAGGGAAATCAATTTTCTCACTGCCATATATGATCAACATGTCACAGCCATCACCCAGATAATAATAGTAAAGTACAAGTAAAATAGCTGGTAATACTGGCTTTAAAGGTAGAAGAAGATAGAAGCAAGATAACACCCCCCACCCTAGTTTAAAGCGTGTTTGCCAAAAGGAAAAAAAAAGATGAAGAAAAATGTCGAAGGGTTATTTTTGTTCTTTAATTTTCTTCTTGCCCGCCCCACTTTCTTCCCTTTACTCGTGCTTTCTGGAGTATAAGTATTTTATTTTGTGTACCAATCAGCCAAAGCATTAATGAAACTGTAGAGATGTGTGTTCTTCCTGGAAAAGAGTAAGCACTTTATGTGTAAACCACTCTGGCTCCTTTTCAATCATCCTGTTAATGGGTGGCTAATTGTCAAAAGATGTGACCAGAGTGAGATGACCCAAGAGTGTGTTTAGGTGGGAGGCAACAGGGAAAGTACAGAAGCAGCTTCTTAATTTGGATCCTGCAAACAAAAGGAAACATCAAATCTGACCTCGCTGCTGGAGTGTTAATGGCTTTCTCCCCATCACCCCCTGCCACTTAGCATCTTTTGTGCCCCACCCTGGGAAGCTTCCCGGCAGAAGTGTGCATTAGCCGAACTCTACAGTTACAAAATGCTGCTTGCTACAGACAAGGGGGAAAAACCTTCGGAGTGATTAAATGTTCTTTGGACAAACACATCCACAGCCATAAAAGTGCCGTTTTTATTTCAGGCAGGCCTCTCAGTGAGGGCCCTGCTGTGGCTACCAGCACAAAGGAGTGTTTTACCTAGAATGTTGCTAAAGCCCTTCAAAGAGGATCCAGACGTTATTGCTCTTGATAGGAAAGTTGGCCCCGCACGAGAATACAGGAAGCTAAAACTGTGTGGATTTGGGCCCAGACCATAGGGAGAAAACAGCAGACAAGATTTTGGCAAGACTTCAAATATTTTAAATAAGTTAATCATCTGCAAACAAACAAAAGCAAACCCACAAAACCAACTGCTTGTTTTAGGATGAAAATGAGTGAAAAGTGAGAATGAGAGGAAAATTAACCCATGAAATCTAGACTAAGGGAATCTCACAGATAAAATAAATATGTCTGCACAAAGATGTTCATAGAAGTATTATTTAGAATTGAAAACAACCTATATATCTAGCAACACAGGATTTAAAGACATAAACAACAGCACGTATGTTTGGTAATATATTTGGCAGCTATTAGAAATATGGGTTTTAGAAAAAAGAAATAATGCTTAAAGAAATATGAAAAAGTATACTATGGGTTTAAGTAAAAAACAATAAGCAAAAAAAATTACAGCTATAGAAAAATGCATGCTCGGAAAAACATACCAAAAATAATGTTATAGTTTTATTAAGACAATAGTATTATAAGTGAAATATGTTTTCCCTTCTATTCCAAATGGCATTGATTTGGATATTGTATTGACTAAAAACAAAACAAAACAATAGAAACTAAACAGAAATAAGCCCTGGGAAGCTTTTTTTGAGTGGGCGATAAGAGAATTTTTTTTTCAGATTTTTTTAGAATTTCTTAATACCACCTTTATCCAGTGCTTCGGTGGTAAATTAGGAATAAAAAGTGGTAAATTAGGAATTAGGAATAGAATGAACCCGATGGGCTCATTCTAGCCCAGAGGAGGCCATTTCACTCTACAGCTAATAGCAATGTCCTCGGCGCCCTGCCAACTCAGTCTTCAGAACACCCCATGCCTCTGTGCTGTTGACTTCCACTGAGACAGTGACATAGAATTTGAAGATCCTAGACGATGCCTAATGCTCGATGGCATGTAAGTAAGTAACATCTGTACTTGAAGGGGGAGAAAAAGCTGATTTTTTCTCCCCATTCATTTTACAACTTTTCCCTCAAACCTGCTTTTTATACACTGGATATGTGAATAGTTCATCTGCAAGTTTATTTTTAGTTAAGTCTCTCTCTCTCTCTCTCTCTCTCTCTCTCTCTCTCTCTCTCTCTAAAGGACAAGAGTTGTCTGATGTATCCATATCCTAGCCCATTTCCCATTCACACTTCCCAAAATGGGTGGGTTATCTTCAGGCCAGGATGCAGGTCCTGTGTCAGGAAAATGTCCCTCCTCGTGGGGGAGACTAGGGTGCATGTTGGCCCACTTAGCACTGTGGCTGGTGAGGCTCTCAGCTCTCTAGACAGCTGAATAGACCATGTGTTGGAAAAGATCAAACTCAGTGGCTTATTGGAGTGGAATGGTTGGAAGAGAGGTGTTCAAAGAACACTTCTTGTCAGTTAGTAAAAGCACATCGATAAAAATAAATCAATGCCCACTTGTTTTCTAGGAATCTGTTTCATATTCAGCAAAGCCTCCCATTATGCTGCATTTCTGATCGAGTAACCTAGAAAAGATTTGTTTTAAGCTAGAGTAAAATATCCTTAAGAAGAGCATTACTCTGAAGTGTTGAATCTTATTGTATGCACCAAAATGTAGAGCACCGATAAATTCAGCTATAAACAAATAAAAATATTCTGTGACTTATTTGAGAAGTGTATTGTGAAGGAATTGCATTGGATTGGATAATCTGAGTTCGATTCTTGGCTTATACATTGACCATCTGTGTGGCTTTGATTGTCTTCCCCTACTAGGACCTTAGCTTTATTAAATGTAAAATGAAAGAGTTGAACTAGATGAGGGGACTCTACATGGCACATACACCACCGCTCATCTATGTAATGCTTATAACAGACATGGCCAATCAATTGTGGCTCTTTCCTGCTGATCCCGGCTGAGCCCTCAGAATCATTCACTTAACAATGCTCCTGGCAGCCATTACTAATTGATAAGTTTAGATATAATGGATAAAACTTTCCCATTACAGCGCAAAATGAATTCCTAGGTTCTTGACCCTCCATAACCCTACAAACTCTTTCTCAACCCTCAGAAGAACAAATTAAGACCTCTTTCATTAGATATCTAGGCACTCAAGTTCATTGACACTCTGTAGGCTCCAGATTAACTTTGCTCCAGACTTACCTCTAAGGAACTCTATGTTTCAAGAATTATTGTGCTACAAGTACCTGCTTATGCAAATGCTGTTTCTCTTTTCAGTAGCCCATTTGTACCAATGACAGATAGCAAATGTTTCTTTGTCTGGCATGAGTTACCTGGCAATCCCCACCACACTTATCCTATACACTATGGTAAGAGGGTATGCATTATTAATTCTTCTAAGTGCAGGATGATATTCATTAATTTGTAATTTTAATGGTTGACATACAATGTTATACATAATTTTATTTTCTCCCCAAATCCATAATAAAACAGAGCCATATTGACCCCTTCTATAGATCTGTCATGTATTTCAGAATCCACCTGAACTGCTGCATAACATGCTGCATAATAAACTATGAAAACACATACCACATCCTTGCTCCCAAACCCGAGGTTGCTCTGCTATCTCATTGGGTCCAGACTCATTGTGCCTTATAAGCCTGTGATTTGTTAGATTTATCACTGTGCTCTCATGTTTCATTATTTATCTTTACATTTTTACTCCATTTAGAGAGACCTGCTTGCTGTCTTTTTGTCCCCTACCCAGGATGAGGATGAGGCAAGTGAAGAGATGACAAAATTTAAAAAGCCACTCTCTCAGAGTCTTGTTGAGTGTCTCCTTAAAATTTGCACCATAGGCAGCTCACTTGCTGTATTCTAATTCTGGCCTTGTCTTATATCATCAACTAAAAATAAAAATTATTTCTTTACTGCTTTTCAGCTCTTCAAAGCCAATTCACATGCATGATCTAATCTTATCCTCTCTGCCATTAGTAATGCCAATGTTATTATTTTTCCCCTTTCTACAGGGGTGAGAAAATCTGAATTTCAGAAAAGTTAGGAAGTGTCATCAAACTCGATATCAAATCTTCTGAATCTGAGCAGACTATTCTTTCCAGTAGAAAGAGACTGTGCTCTGAAACAAGGCATGCCTTTCTCATCCTTCAAAATTCACATTTTAACTAAACTTTTTAGTTCTAATTATTTAATCTATTCCAAAATTTTCCCCACACCCACATATTGTTTTTCATTTGTTTTACAGATGTCCATAATGTTATTATTATCTCTTATTGTTTTTTGGTGGGATCCTGTTTCGTTAATAGATTGGAAACTCTCTGGGGTATGAACAATATATAATAAATAAAAATGTATATTTTTATAGAGCCTGAACTTGTCAATAGACTTTGTGAGAGATAGAGAGATTTGTTTTATAACCAAGTTTTATAGATAAGGAAACTGAGTGAAAAGGATTGATGATGACGGCTAACATTTATTGAGGACATCAATGTTACAAGGACTGTGCTAAATACTTAACAGGCAATATATCTATGAACTTCATAATAATCCAGTAAAGTAGTTATTGTTATTTACATTTTAAAGATGAGAAAACAACGCTTTAAGAATAACAGCAAACTGCATAAGGTCATAGCACTTGTAAGTGTCTGGGCTAGGATTCAAACCCAGATCTGACTCTAAAACCCAGGCACTGGAGTGGCTAGTTCAGGGCTGCAGAACTGGTGAAAGGTCAAGTTGGAACCTGGGTCTGATAGTTCGGACTCCAATCTAGTTCCTTTGTCATTATCCTACTCTGCTCCTAATTTTCATGAAATTATGTAGGCATTTAATATCTTTTTTTAAGTGAACTGATATTATATTAAGAATACTTTTAGTCTGTGTTTACTTTAGTGATTTAAATATCTTCTGAAATTAAAGCTTAAGTAAAAACATTACCGGTCTCTATATCTGGTACTTGGTTATGGAATAAATGTAGTGTCTTTGCAGCATGCAAATATAAAGATGGCTCAGTAGGGTGTAGTCTTCACGTCTGTGCCTTGCAGATTGAGAAGCATAACAGGGCTTGTGATAATCGAGTGCTAGTTGATCCCCAAGAGCATAAGGGAAATGCGTTGAGGGAATAGTATAGCACAGAAATGGTGAATAAGCAGCATGGCTAATTTATCCCAGCCTTCTTTCCTGTGGGGCTCTGCAGTGGCCTCACAAGCACAGAACTCTGGGTGGCTACTACCCATTTACCAGAGCTGGCTCTGGAGAGAAAATTTATTACACATCGTCAGCTACGGATAGGAAGAGACTAGTTCTCAACCCTGGAAGTGCTACTTATTGGCTGAGCAACACTGAGCAAGTTACTTAACCTTGAAGATCCTCAATTGCATCATTATTAAACAGAGATAATGACAGTACCTTCATTCCAGAGTTGCTGTGAGGGCTAAAATTAGGTACGTATAGCACAGGACCTGTATAGACATTAATTACCTTGAAAAGACAACAGAGACAATGTCTCTTTAATTCCCCTTTCCTATTACAAAATCATCCAGAAAATAAACAATAATTTACAAAATTCCAATATCCACCCCAGCCTTTTAATGTTTTTTTTAAGTTTCTGAGCTCGATCAGAATAATTCTGAGGTTTCATAAAATTGCCATCAGTTCATGGGATTTCTAGTCAGCCAGACTAGGTTTGAGTTACAATTCTCTCATTTACTTGGTGACTATAAGTAAATTGCTAAATTTTCTGAGCTTCGGTCTTGTCATCTAAAAATGAGAATAACATGATCTATACTATTGTAAGATTTAAAAAAGACAAAGCATATAAGCTATAAATCTCTTGGTAAATATTTATTGTAATCATTCCTGCAAAGCAGTTCTCTAAGGGCCACCTGTGCCCATTCCAGTGAAAGGAGACATCTGGCCATGACACTGCACTTTGAGCTTGTCCTGTTTAGTGTGGCCATTGTGCTAGCTGCTGTTGACCTAACTCTGATGAGGTTACCCAGTTCTTGTCCTTGACTATTTCCTGGACCTTGTGCAATATCTCCTGATTTGCGGCTGGATCCCTGCAGATCATGTAACTAGTCTCAGCAGAAGTGGTTATGCTTTAACTCCCTTTCATACTCAGTGTTATGAACTATCAAGTTGAAAGAGACTGACGGGACTGGGGGGTCAGAGTTGGGGAATATCAGGGAATCTGCTCTACCTGATCTTTTGCATCTGATTCAATAAGCATCGATTACTTACCATACGCCAGTCTCCGAGGGTATAAACAGGACATGCCCTTTGCCTCAGGGAGCACGGAGCTTGGTGATGCAGTGAGAATAAATTTTCACTTATACAAACAGTTACACAAAAACTAAGTTAAATATAACAAGAGATTCCTTCAAGAAATGTAAGTGCGCACATGCCAATTTCAAGGAGAATACAAATATGTTTACTCAAAAGATCCCTTTGAACTTGAAAGAAAAAAAACATTTTTCTTTAAGGAACAGTACAACTAGTAGCTACCAAGACATATGCAGACTTTAATATGGATGTGTATAATTTTTATTAAATATATATGAACATTAAAAATGAAAAATTATGTCAAGTGTATATATACTCACATATAAACATACCATAATTGTAAAACTCAGTGACCTTTTACAAACTGGACACACTTATGTAAATAGTATGCAAATAAGGAACAGAACCTTACCAGTGCCCCAGAACCTCCCCATCATGTCTCTCTAGTTGCTGCCCCCACCTTATGTAACCAATATCTTATATTTAATAGTGTGAAATGCATCTTTGTTGTTTATATAAATAGAACCATATAGGGTAGTATACGGATTTTTAAAACATCTTTCCATCAAATTTCAATTCATTATTTGATACTTTCTTCATGAAACTAAGCCAGCAAAGGTTGATTCACTGTGAAGCATAAGCTTGGGAAAAAGTATCCTCAGGCTTGCATAAAATTTACCAACTCTTTCTTCATAGGATGATGCTTTTTTTGTACCTGGATGTTCTGATCTTGCAGGTTACACTTTAGAATGTGAATTCATTCATTCGAAAATACTTTATTTGACTGAGGGCCAGGTACTTGCTTCCCAGCAACACAGCTTAAGTAAATGCCCAACTCAGACAGTCAACATTACTGTCTCAAAAATCTTTCATTCTGACATATTATCACACATTTGTCATTAGAGAAATGCATACTCACATATGTCCATAAATATTTGGTCTTGGTAGACCCAGGTTGACCTGCTTGAGAATCAGAAGGGAAAAAAAAATCTTATCTCTGTCCTTGGAAAAGGTACAATTAAATGAAAGGAAAGTTTGAATGTGGCCTCTGAGAGACTTTGTTTCCCTGAAAACAAAATCATTTTGCTTTAGTCAATCAATAACTCTACATGGGAAATGTGAATCTTAGGCTTGGAAAGAGGTTATCAGCCATAACATTTCTTAACACTTTCATAATGTTATCAGGAATTAAAAGGTAACATTTATCAAATATTTACAAGTTACATGGGACACAGCACAGTGTAAACATATGAATCTGATAATATTCAAGCTGCAGTTTTAAAACAGATCCAGAAAAATCTCAAAAATGTTTGCCCTTCAATGATGCATTCTCCACCATGTAAAAATTTAACTATTGAGATGCTCTAATGACACGTGGAATGAGTCCCACAAGGAGGAAGGTATCTCAGGTGAAAGGTCAATACCAACACAGATAAACGAGATCGCATTAGGCCAGTTATGCCAACCAGGAAGGAAACACATTTTCTAAATGAACATAGAAAAAAAAAACTATTATATAATGGAAAATGTGAGACAAATATTATTTACTTCAGTTGATTATATATGAAAGGTGCATACTAAACTACACAAAAAAGAAATAGTCTATTTTCTTGTGGTCGCCTTTATTCTCCTTTTTGTTGTTAGTGGCATTTCTCCAGGTTGTATGGCGTCAGAAACTTCATTTATCTTTCTCCCTCCCCAGTCCCCTGGAACTTTGCCTTTGTTTAAGTCTCATCCAGCTCAGATCCTCCATGGCCACTTTCCTTGTAGTGAATCCTCTATTCTATCAATTAGAGATCATCTAGATGAAGAAGGAGGAGGAAGAAAGAAAAAAAGGAAGAAGTGTAAGCTTGGAGGCCACAGTCTTAAAGAATCAAAAAGAAGGTGAGTAGGTGAAAAAGGAGAGTTGCACAGTCCCTACACCCCAGTCTCCACGCTGCCCTTTTTCCTGGAGATCTTAATGGCCCAGGACACTGTCATCCAGTCCATGCCCTGCATGCTGCTGCTATCTCTCATTTCTGGGCCACATGTGAGGGCCAGAGCCTGGGCAGAACTGGAGTGGGTTTGCTGGAGAGTAAGGTATAGCTGCAGTGAGTGGTCCAAAGGATTTAAAACAATACAGTAACACTTTCCAAAAAGAAAAATTTTATAAAGTATATTTTGTGGGTAGAGCATTTGCTTCTTTGTTTTCAGAGTTGAAAAGTATTTACATTGTGAATTTCTTAGTTTTTTATATTTGAGAATTGTATTTAATTCTACTGTGGTGGCAGACAATGTCTGGAAATTCAAGGTTGCATTGCAAGGGTAACTAGAAATAAGGCTCAGATGACCTCACAGAAAGACAGCTTAAAAAAAAAAAGTTTCTTCTTAAAATATAAATGAATTTTTTTTAATCAAATATGAGAAGATGAATTGAGGTGCAAAGAGAGCAAGAACTTGAATATCACAAGACATGGGGCGTCTACGGAACAGGCATAGGTACATTTTTATTTCAGCATTTTGGTGTGTGTTAAATAGTGCAAGTTGTAAAATATAATTATTTATTCTTATTTCCATGCATAACAATGGCGTAAACAACATCATAAGCTTTTAAAATTAGGCTGTAGAATATAAATCAGACTCCATTAAATTGGCACTTTAATGGATATTCACCCTGTATAAATATGAGTGGAGAAAAGGAGAGCCTTATAATTAATTGACTTTCTGCCCCAGGCACCCAAACATCTTTCTGCAATTCTGGATTTGTCCCTCCAGGATACTACTGCCAAAATGATCAACACAGGTCCCAAAATAACAATTTATTCTGCCCAAAGGACATTGTGCCCTCAGTCTCCTGGCCAGATGAATTGGCACAATTACATCCTTCTCTCTTGCTTTTTCCCTCAGGATATCCTAGGTGTCAGGGCTTTACATGTTGCGATGATTCAGAGCAAAAAATCTGCTAAGAGGGAAGACAGTGCTACAAGCATCTTCTTAGATTCTTAGGTCCAAACTGATGGAGCGAAACACAAATCCTCCATTGGTTTGTTTCCTTCAAAACTTTGCTGCCCCCTCAGGCACATCCACAGATCAAGTGGAGAGCTAAATCCTTTCCTGACTCCTGACACAAATATATTGGCACCAACCAACAACGGCCTCAAATTAGCCGATTTCAAGTATTCTTTTCCACCTGCTCCTCTCCCCTCAAGAGTTAGTGACTTAAAGACCATTGTGCAAATGCCAGTTTAGTCTGTTGAGCTACAGTTCTCTCTTTGAAGTAGTCTGATAGAGAGGAAAACATACATTTATTTTTGCTCGAGGAAATAAAACTCTGTTCAACATGGTTTCTGATGATTACCTCTTATTTGCTTTGCCTCTTTTGCCTTAAAACTCTCTTCTCTCAGTACTTTCCGTTGGTCAGAGCTGGTTTTAAAAAAAAATGTTCCTTTTACTCATTTTTCTTTCTGAGTCAGGCTCACTGAGCTCTTCGTGAATAAACCCTTTCATCAGGAAATCCCACAGCTCACCCTCAGAATGTTTGGGAACAGGTGCGTGTCTGCTGCAAAAGCATTTCCCAATGTAAATAAGCTCAAGGTGGGGTTCTTAACAAAGAGCTGGAAGTTGGAAGAGGAAGGTGGTCATTCCCTCAGACAGTGGCTCAACGTCCTGATCCCCTGAGGTCCCCACAGCCTGTTAGGATGAGTGATGCCAGCCCCGCACACAAGTAGACACTTGACCAGTGCTTCTGACCTTCAAGTGCTTCCTGTTAAAGAATTATTCACCACCAATGTTTAATTGTCATTTTAAAAAGCTAATGCTATTTCTTGCTATGAGGAGTGGGGAGGAGCAGGGAGAAGAAAAGGAGGGTCGAAAGATCATTCCCAAAGAAAATGAAAAAGAGGATGCATTTACATAAGAATTCATCAGTAGTTCTTTAAGACTAAAATCTTATTCACAAAATTTTGCAACAAAACACAAACAGGCCATTTCATTTCTGGGACACTTACCAAGAAGGACATAGCTTTCTATTGAACTTTAAATTTTAATGATGATTAATTGGTTTGAAGGATCACCTTCATTCTCCATTTGCTCATTTGTCCATTCATTAATTCACTATTATTGTGTGCCAACTACATGCCAGGTGTGATGGTAGGTCCCAGAGAAACAACTATCAGCTGAACCAGGCACCTCTATTTCTCTGTGTAGATGATGAAAGAGACACTAATCAACTAATCACACAAATAAATACAAAATTACTAAGCCCTCGAAGGAGAGGGACATGGGACTATGCAAAGTTATAATAAGGTTTTTTGGCCTAATCAGGAAAATCAGGGAATACTTACTTACCTGAGGAAGTGTCTATTGAGCTTGTATATAGAGGAGTAGCACTGAAGGAACTGAAGGTGTGGCTGGATTGGAGGGTGAGGATGGACAGGAAGTAAGATAAGGCAGAAACAGACCTTCAGGGACAGGATCATGCAGCACTCATTACGAATCCTGTGAAGGCTTAGGCTTTAGCCTAAGAGCAATGTAAAGCCGTTGAAGGGTTTTCATAGGAGAATGATGTGATGATATAATATGATATAATACGACATGACATGTGATACGACATGATGTGACATAATGTGATCAGGTTGTATCTCTCTGGCTGCTGTATGTTGGTGATGGCAAGAAAAGAACTATAAGCAAGCTTCAGTGAACTGAAAGACATCAGAAAGCTGATTGGTAGAGATTATTTCATTCAGAAATCTTTACGCTTTAATTCAATCAGTCTGATACTTATGAGGTAAATCAGATCCCATTTTTTTTTTTGCCCCACCTTTTATTTTTTTTGTTGGGCCTTTTTTCCTTTTTCCCCTTTTCTTCTTATTGGCCTTTTCCTCCGTTTATTCAGCAGAAGATTTTGTTCCACCACTTATAAGCCAAAATCACTTAGCTGATCTGTCTAAGAATGTTTATTTGTAAATAGGCTAATTATAGCCTCTAGGCTTTCCTCTTGGTGTTGGTTTTAATGAGTATAATCTACAGTAATAGGTGTGAACGTGCCTGGTACACCGGAATACATAACATCAATGTAGGTTGGCATGATTACAATGCTCCTATGTGTGATGTCCACCTTGTCTGGGAGTCAACAGTGTTGGTATGAATATTTTGGCAGAAAAAAAGATTCAGATGCTTTAATTAGGATACTCATCAAATTCTTAGCCAATGTAACATTTAATTCAGAAACAAAAGAGAGGTAAGGCTGAAGATGGGATTAGGATGACTGCATAGCCACAGCCTCAGGTCCCTGGATGCCACAAGGCTATACTCCGATTCATTCGCCATGATGAAAAGGCATGTGTAACAGCAGCAGGTGAAACTCACATCCTCACAATACATCCATTCACAACTGTGAGAAACTGGAAAGACTCTAAGAACTGAGAGATGGCATTGCTCTCCTTGGGGGACACTGGCAGGAAAGAGCCCCTAGTCTCCCCAGAAGAACCAAGAGAGCTATGCTTACTCTCTAACTTCTGGTAGTGCAAGCAGGTTAGGACTTGATCAAATCAATTTACTTTATGAGGGTGGGGATGGAACCTCAGGAATGGAGGTAGGAAGCAAAGGAGTCAGGGAAGAGAGAAGAAAATGAAAGTATATCAGACTGGTAACAGAGTTTTTCATTTGAATTCTGTGGGAGATCAAACTACCACAGGACTCAGAGCCTCTCAAATATCTCTGTTGTCTTTTTGTACCTTCCTCCTTAATTTTGACATAGCCTCTGATGTCTTTGGGAGAAAGATCCCTACTCATATTCCAGGTATGGGGGCAGGCAGTCATGAGCTTGTTTGTGCAGACGAGTGCGGAGAAAAGAAGGAAGGTGTCAGGAGCATCTTCTCTATCTATGAGCATCGCTTCCAACGCACCAAGAATTAGACCTAACTTTACGACACTCTAGGTCTCTCCTGTTTCAGATGGTATTGGAAAAGTCCTCCGCAAATTGAAGCAGTAAATTCTAATGAATGATAACCCTGTCTAGATATTCCTTTTCTCTCTTGATAAGGTAGAACTCTCTAGAGAAAGTTGTGAGGGGGTGCTCAAAAAACCCAAACCATGTTTTAGGATGTTTCAATTTGAAAACAGAAAGGGCTCTTAGGGTCTGAGAAGGTAAGACCCTGAGAATCCCACTTTCTGTCTCTCAAAGAGACTTTAGGATCTGTATTTGTGACTGTGTATATATGGCAAGGGGTGTTGCACATTCGCCTTTGTAAGAGATAGAATATGTAAAGGGGAGCTGAGGAATCTTCTGGAAGTTTGGATGGTCTATCAAATCCAATAAACATTCACCAACATAAGTGTAGTTTAAGATGGTCTTGAAGATGGGTAAGACTTAAGAGGCTGGGATAAGCTTGAGAACTGGCAAGACATTGCAGGTAGAAAAATTAGCCGGAACAAGAAAAGTAAAGTATGAAAATGCAGGACTTAGACAAAAATTCCAGTCATTCAGTATGGCTGTGTGTATTTCTGATCTGGCAAAAGAGAAAAAATAAGACTGGAAATCTTAAGTATGGTCAAATTATAGAAGGTCTGGAAAGCCAGTCAAAAAAGGTGAGAGGACCATTTATTCAATTATTCCAGGAATATTTATTGAGTGTAGCTATGTGCCAGGCAGAGTTCAGATGATTGGAATACATCATGGAACAAAAAAGATGAACATTCCTGCCCTTCTGGGATTTACATTCCCGGGATGATAATCCACTATTATCTGCCATTGGCTCTTAATGTTCATGACCTGATTTAATGTTTACAACAACCCCATGAGGTTGGTACTATTACTAACCTGCTTTTACACATGGGAAAATTAAGGCACAGAGAGGTTAAACATGTTGTCCAAGATCACACTGCTAGTAAATGTCTAGAGTTGCTTTCAACTATTGCATTACATTTGTTGTAAGAGCTGAGAATTTCAAGGTGGTATATTTGGCAAGTGGGGCTGGTGAGGAGTCAGCAATATAAGACTTCAGAGATCAGGTGTCTTCATCAGCTTTGGCTACCACAACAAAATACCATAGACTGGGTGACTAAAACAATAGGCTTTTATTTCTCACAGTTCTGGGGGCCAGAAGCCTGAGATCAGGGTGCAGCATGGTCAGATTTTCTTCCTGGCTTGCAGACAACCACCTTCTTACTGCGTCCTCACATGACCTTTCACCTTGGTCCAAGTGAGTGGAGAGAAAGCTCTCTCTCTCTCTCTCCCTTCCTCTTCTCCTTTTTTAACCACTTTTGTATGATTGACATACAAAAAGTTCTGCATTCATACTTTATACAACTCAGTGAGTTTGGGGAAAAGTATGCATCCATGAAATCATTACCACAATCTATGCCATAAACATATTCATTGCCTCCAAAAGTTTCCTCCCACTCTTTTATTTTTTATTTATTTATTTATTGGTGTGTGTGTGTGTGTGTGTGTGTGTGTGTGTGTGTGTGCGTGTGTGTGTGTGTGATAAGAACACTTAATTGGAATAATCAAACTCATAGAAGCAGAGAGTGGAATGGTGGTTGCCAGGAGTTGGAGGAGGGTGAAATGGGGGAGGTATTAGTCAAAATGTACAAAGTTTTAGTTATGCCAGAAGAATAAGTCCTAGAAATCTACTTTATTGTGTAGTGCCTATAGTTAATAATACTGTATTATATACTTAAAATTTTGCTAAGAGATTAGATATTATATTGTTTTCTCTTCTTTTTATAAGGCCTCAGTCCTATAAGATTAAGACCTACCCTTATGATCTTATTTAAACTTAATTAGTCCTTAAGGCTTTATCTCCAAATATAGTCACATTGGGGATTAGAATTTCAACATATGAATTTGGGGGGGATGGGAAATTGAGTCCATAGTCCCAGGCAACATTAAGATTTTAAAAAATTCTCCATAGTAATTGTCCACGCTTGCTACCTACATGTGTTTCCTTAAAACCTTGGGTCCACCTTCTCTGTACTGCATTACACTGCCTAACAGCTGCTCACACCTCAGCCTCAGTGTCTGCCCAAGTCCCGAAGGCTCTGCACCCTGGAGAGGGTGCTCTCAGCCTGCACAGGAGGTAACTGAGGTATAGATGACGGCAGGCTCATCCTGTGCCTGAGGCTCTGCGGGGGGCGGAGAGCTTGGCAGAGCTATCTGGGTGCTGGGAAACAAATTTCCTCTCTAAAGGAAACCAGTCTGGAAAGGAGATGCAGAGAAGGAAAATTTGGGTAGAGGATTTATCTAAGTCAGTTTAAGAAAAATACTTTTTAAAGTTTTGTTTGTTTGTTTGATTGTTTAAGAACTTTCAGGGGGAAATGGGGTAGAGAATTTCCCAGGGTGGAATTAGTTATTTTGGAGAAATTAAAATGCATTGTCCACATGAGGAGATCTAAGTCTTTTTTTTCATCGCTACCTTCCATGGACTTGCTTTTTTAAATGCCTTTATTTTCTCATTCATTTCTTCACGGTCTGCTATGAGCATGGTTCTTTGTAAGGGCTGAGGGAAATATGTTTGAAATTGCTGTGACAAGCTTTCGGAAAGTGCCATGAAAGAGGAGTCTATGGCTAAAATTATGAGAATGTATTGGTTGAGTGGTTTATTAAGTACATTTTCATCTTTCCATCCCATCTATCTGGTCTTCTAGAGAGAGCCATGAAGAGTTTGAATGCCTAGAAACTGACTGATTCCTCGGGTGACAAAAATAGTGAGCACTGAGGCATTCTATCACTTGGATTCTGTATACCAACAGCTCTGTGAGAAAGGTAAATCAAAGTAGAAACTAAATTCAACAGTTTATATTTGTACAAATTAATGCATTTTCTCTTAAACTCATACTACATAACACAGAAACATGGGTCTGATATGAAATGTCCATTATTAGTGAGCTAATATTTGTCTCTCTAAACTCTTATACTTCATCTTTGCTTCCAAATACTCTCAGATCCTACATTTAATTGAGTAGTTTCTTTACACTCAGAAAATTCATATATGTTAAATAATTTAATCTCCATGATGATCCCCTAAGATGTGGTTATTTCAAGTGGAGAAACTGTAGCTCAGAGAACACTTGTTTTATGCCTTGTAAGTCAATGAAGACTGGGCCCACTTATGTTTGTCATGCCTCCAGGGCTCAGTAAAGTATCTGATATACAGTAGTGCTCAGTATTTTTTGTGAAATTACTAAAAAATGACAGAGCCAGATCTCAAACTTAGATGTTTAGCTCTTGTGATAGCAAATATCAGAATGATTTCTCATTTGGTAATAACAGAGAATTATTTCCCTCCATTTGGCACTAGTATTGAAGCATGATAGATACTTTACAATATCCATTTGGATTTCTCTACCCTTTTTAATAACAAAAGAAGCATGCTAACTATATAAGAATTGGGATGTACAAATGAACAATAAGACCAACAAATCCACTTGGAATCAGTTCACTCAGAAACACCTGTCCATATTCTACGACGTCCTTTGCTCTAATAAAATCTGTATTCTGTTTCTTAAATAAAAGAGGTGTCCTTCCTCAATTGTTCAGTGGAAAGAACAAATTTAGGTGATTTGCTGCTAACCAGCAATGTGGCCTTCTAGTGCCTCCTTGTAAAAGGGAAGGTGATCACTCAGATGCTGACTAGAGTTACTTCCAGTACAAGAATTCTATGTCTCAGTCTCAGAAGCTAAAAAGGCAACACACATAAGGTGTGTATAACTCACCTGCCAGCCTCCATCACGATAGGGAGAATTAGAAGGGTGTAGGTTGGGTGTGGTTAGGTAAGCACCCCCCACTCACATTGTTAGTTGCCTTACAAGAGCATTACCAGTTGTTTCTCAGCTGCCAATCACACTGCTAGATAATAAGCAACTGTATTAATCGGGGTTCTGTAGAAAAACAGGTATACAAATAATAATATAAGTATATAATTATATTACAAAAATAAGTATATATTTATATAGGAATTTGGCTCACATGATTACGGAGACTGAGAAGTCCCATGATCTGCCTTTTGCAAGCTGGGGAATGATGAAAACCAGTGGTATAATTTAGTTTAAGTCTGAAGATTTGAGAACCAGGAGCACTGATGTATGAGGGCAGGAGAATATGGATGTCCCAGCTCAGAGAGAGGGAAAACAGACCCTTCCCTTACCTTTTTATTCTAGCCCTGCTCTCAGTGGATTGGATGATGCCCATCCACATTAGGGAAGGCCATCCACCTTACTCAGTTTGTGAATTTAAATGCTAATCTCTTCTGGAAACACTCTCACAAACACACTCAGAAATAAAGTTTTACCTGCTCTCTGAGCATCCCTTAGTTGATGCATAAAATTACCACTCAGAATAACATTGCCTCATTGGCTTTGGAGCCTAAAGGTGTGGACTCCAAAGGATTGGGAGAGGCACCTTTTTCTCTTCCAAAATACAAAATCCCAAAGGGCTTCTCTTGTTAAAATCACAATAGCTCTACCTTTTACATTTACCCTTAAAGTATCTCAAAAGAACTAGAGTGTAGGTTTCAGATCACTCCAGATGATATCCAGACCTATAATAGCCACCTATCCCCCAGATCCTGGCTAGTGACCTCCTTACAAACAAGCCATTTTCCAAGTTCTCTTTTTTCCCGCAACCTAACACTTAGACATACTGCATTATAATTATTTGACCAAAAGATGTTCTTGCTTCTCTTGTTTGACTTTGTTTGACATAAGTAATAACTAAAAGGTTGATTTGATTGTTGAGAAATATTAATAAAGAAGCTGCCCAGCCCAGTAAAATTCACTTAACACTGTAAAATAGTGTTCTGTTTTTCTCTCAACCCTTCCCTCGACTTGGTCCCTAAAGTCACAGTAATGTTGTGCTTAGCCTGACTATGCCCATGTCTCCTTCCTATTAGCATTGTTGTGTGTGTGTGTGTGTGTGTGTGTGTGTGTGTGTGTGTGTGTGTGTGTGTGTTGTGTGGTGGGGAGGCAGAGGAGCATGGGAGGGAATTCTTCTCTAAAGGTGCCACCATTACTCTTACTCCACAAGAGCTTTTATTTCTTATTCTCTTATAATTATTTTTAAGACCTATGGCTTGATTTTTGTGAGAGAGGTAGGGAAAGAATGGCAAATGTAGAGAGGATAAAAAAGAATAACATGATATTATCTTCCATAAAAAATGCATTTTGGGTGTTTGGAGCTGACAGGGGAAAAACACACAGACATTCATGGCAAAAGACTCGATGGAAGCTTAGAGAACTAATCCTGATGCTTATTTTATTTTCTTTTTAATGAGATGTCAGTTCTGAAGAATAAACAGTCTTTCCTGAATTCAGTTATAAGCACTTATTTGTCTAGATAAAGTACAGAAAAGAAATATTGTGTGCTGTGGCCCATAAGTCATCTTCAATGGCCTTTCAGGTAAACTACCAAGAATTTTTACCATTCAACTCAGTGGAACACAATTGGTAAACTGAGAGCCAACTGATCGCAGCCATTGAAGCAGTCTAGAGCTGACACCCAAAATTTCATCTTAATCTGAAATGGCAACATCTTTTACCCACAAAAGTGCCACAATAGGGATACCCACGAAAAGGGCAGCAAGCATCAAATGCCTTAAGGAAAGCAATGTTTCAGGGAATTGGTCTAAATCATCCAAAGAGTTTTCCTTTTTTAAATTGTACCTGCTATTAAAATTGAAAGCAGTGATCAGTCTGACTTCAATACCAATCCAAAGAGAAAATCTGAAGAATGGTGGACAGAACCAAATGTTTATGTAGACTTCAATTTCTATATTTGAGCTATTTCAACAGCATCTTCTGGAAAACAGAAACACACCTTGTCTGGACTCTTGGATGTTTCTGAACTCTATCTGATCTAATTTATATTATTATAAACTTTTTTCTTATTTTGAGTGACCATGATATGCCAGACATTGTTCCTAAGGGCTTAGGCCACAGAGATGAGGCACACTCTCTCCCCTCCTGGAGCAGAAAGACAATCTAGCAGAAAGACAATAAGTATATGACTATAACATGATAGACTAAGGGCCATGTTAGTAGTTTGATTACAATCACCATTTAATCAGAGCCCTAAGGAGTGTGTCAGTAATTCTGCTTGGAGAGATAGGAAAAAGGCTCTTGGACTCTGACACCAGCCAAATCCTCCATCTTCTCAAACCTTTCCTCAGGGACATATACCCCTGACAAGAGAAGAAATAGAGGCCCACATAGCATAGTCCAAGTATTTAAAAGTTATAAATCATGCTAACTGACCAATAAGTAAATCATGTTTTATCTTTGTACATTGAAAAATATAACTTAATCACCACCTGAAAAGCCAAGTTTGAATTTAGACTTCTAGGAGTTTATATGGTGTCATAGGATGAGTAGCCTCTAGCTCCTGGCTCCTGCCTTAAAGCCAACCCAACCCGTCTTCTGCTCTCATCTTGGCTGTACTCTGTGTTGTAAAGAGTCTCTATGTTGCAATCTGGCAGACTGGTCAGTCCTGAGGAGGATAGACTGGGAAAGAGCACACACAGGTTCAGAGATGGGGCTCAAGAATGTTTGGGCAGGAAATTCTGGGTCTTGGTACTTGGAGTGTGGTCTATAAGAGGTACACCACCTCTGTGCGTACATGTCCATTATCCCACAGATCCCCTGCTGCATGTGTTGGGGTGCAGACAGTGAAGGTCAAAAGCAGAGGCCTCTGCTGTTTGGCCCAGGACAGGAGCCTTGCTTGTCTGGATCTGAGAGGGTGCCCATTCTTCCTTTCCTGTTTTTGCTCTAACTAAAGACTAGGGTGTCCCTGAGGACTATGCTTCCCTGCAGTCCACTCAGGGGGCACCTGTGTTTTATCTTGCACTTCTTGGAGATGGAATAGGTGTCTTTCTTGGTCCCTGTTGCCAGTTTTAGGCCACTTTCCCTCCTTCTGCCCTCTTCCAAGATTAAGACCTTGGAAGACGTCACCTGCTACTTCTCTTTGTGAGTGTCATCTACAAACTACATGTCACTCACCCTCCTTTCTTTAGCATATGGATCATGGTCATTGACTCCAACACAATCTGTGTGAAATTTTTGATGATTTCAGTTTCCACCTTGGTAATTCTCAGTAACTTAAACTCCTGTCTTTTAATAATCTTGTCCTTTACCCTACTTTACTCAATCATTCCCATGGTTACATACTAGACTTGTCATCCTCAATAACTGAACCCCCTCCAAATGTCAATTTCAAGCAGTCCTCCTACTGTTTCTAGTAATTCCCTCTAATACTATTATTCACACAAATCTTCAGCAACATGAGGACTTCTAATCCATTGATCCTATCACCTTTACTTCTAGTCTGTCCTTCACCTACCTCATCTCGTCATTTCCCTCTTTACCCAACTTAAGTTCCATGGCCAATCCTTATAATGTCTCTTGCTTGCACCCCAATCTCCCTTGTTCAATTCTCTCTTTCTCACACTCCCTTAGAAATCCCTAGCTCTGGTTAAGTTCAATCCTCCTTTTGCTCTGTGGCTGCATACACAAAACGGAAAGATTGGAGATACACAAATTCAGACTTCCTGATTTTACTTTAAATTCAGTCTCTAAATTGTGCTGCCCAGATCCTTCTATGGCTTCCTAGTATAGTCTTTCTCTCTTACATGACTGCTTCATATCTTTTCCTTTTTCCTAAAGCTTAAAACCTTTTGTATCCACACTCTCTGATGATAACCTGACTTCCTGTTTTACTGAAGAGGCAAAAGCAATCAGAATAGAACTTCTAGCTGACATCTATCCACCAGCTTGTGTTTAAATCCATATTCTCTGTATTTCTGCCTGTTACTCCATTTGAACTGACCTTGCCCCTGGCTAAAGTGAAATCCTCCACTCGTGCATGGCATTTCATCCCTCCTATCTATTTAAAGACCTCATACAACAATTATCCTCTTAGGCTTTTGTATCATCAAAATTTCCCAACCCTCTCAATTATCCCCATCAGCATATTAACGTGCTATTATTTCTCTCATCTTAAACAAACAAACAAACAAATAAAACTTTCTTCGTCTCTTGCCACATGACTCTCTCCACCTTTTATATAATTTCTCTGCTCCCCTTCACTTGATGCTTTTGATTTCTCTCCTCACATTGTTTCTTGAACTCACTCCATTCAAGCTTTTGCTTGACTGAAAATATTTTAGACATGGTCACTGATGACCTCCAATTGTTCATTTTTATCATATTAACTTGATCTATCAGTGTTTTTCACAGGCTGACTACAAAGATCGCCACCAGTGATTCCTTCCAACCCAGAACGCTTATGCTGCTCTTGCCATCAAAAGGTGAAGCCTGTTTCCCCGCATGGCCCTTGGCACTTGCTGTGACCAACAGAATGCATTGGAAGTGGAAATGTGCCAATTCCAAGCCTAATACTGCATTCATTCTCTCTCTCTCTCTCTCT
>NW_011888800.1:16250646-16253884 GCF_000151845.1 Pteropus vampyrus
CCCTCACTACCTCCTCTCTCTCCTCTCTCTCATCTATATCTCCATCTATATTCATATCTATTCTTTTAAAAATTCCTATCATCTGGTACATAATACATTATAGTGCATGCTCAATAAGTAACTGCTAATAAATACACAGATCGTAGAATTTTGAGAGAAGCCTTGAAGATTATATAGGAAATCAGGACAAAAGAAGATGGGAGGGGAAGTAAAGGCAGAGAGGCATTAAAATTCATGGAATGTTTGGGATACCAAGTGGTCATTTGTATCTCAAATATTAGGATGAGAAGAAAGCAACGATAAAGGTTAGGCCAGATTATGAACAGTCACGAATTCTGTGCTTATCTGCTCAAATTTGGATTGTATCCTCTGTAGATTAAAAGAACTTGCATGAGTATAGCTTCCAGATGGAACTTTCTAAATTCAGGCATCATGTCACTTCTTTGTTCCAGGAACTACAATGGTTCCTCCCTATATTTTACTCCTTTTTGTCTTTATCTTTCTTTTCTGACATTTTTCTTTCTACATTTTACTTTCCAACTCTCAATTTGTTATTTGGAAGACAAAACTGCTCAATGAGCCTTGAACACAGTATTCTTCCCAGACACTCTTTATTGATACTAATCTATTCGTGATGGCCCTTGCTATTTTTTCCCCTGTATAAATCCAATTTATTCTTCAAGATCTTGCTTTGCCCCAGAGGCTCCAAGAACCAATTGCCAATCACCTCAGCAACAAATTTCCCTCCATTTTCTCAACTCCTTTTTAAATTATGGTTAATAACGTGATGTGGCACTGGATTGTTCTCCGTATATGTAATATGTGCTTAGTCTTAAAATCCAAGTATGTAATAAATTTCTCGAGGGAAGAATCTGTTTCTTATGATACATTTTGGAATTCTTAATAGTCTTAATGTAGTTGGGAAGCAGTGGTTTGTGAGCTGGCAAGTAGGACACGCCCAGTGTGCCTACTGTTGAAGTCTGGGATAGAGTGACAGAGGGGGATCCTTGTAGTGTTAATGCTGCTGTGACTTATGTACAAGGAAGTGGCTATTTTATTCCGAGATCTGTTGAGATCTGTTCTAAGTGTTCCCTACCGAAAGAGCAGAGTATGGCCTCCACAACCCTAGCACTCCATAAGGCAGCAAACATACAGAAATGTAGATCACAAAATGAAAAATGAAAAATGGGATTGTAGCATTAGTCATAAAACAGAGAAATGAGGTTACTGAAGTTGTTATCTTTAAGAGCCTATCCTTCTGTTCCAGTACCATAAATTGTGGAGGTAAAAACGCCAGCAGAGAGAGCATGGCATAGCTCAAAATCATTTAAAATCTGAACCAGGCACAATTGCTGAAGGAAAGAGAATTTTCTGCATTCATATGAAAAGCCAATCACAAGAGGAAGCTGTAGCTGAACTGCAGACTGGCATGAAAGAAAATCAAAGAACACAGAGCAAGCAGACAATGTAAAACCTTAGTGACAAAAGAAAAGGTAAAATGGTTTCACCAATTTCTTACTGAGGAATGGTAGAAAGTTAATACCAGAACTATACTGTCTATTGTAACATTATATTATACATAATTCCAATGGAGATTCTTTTCTTGCAAACAGTTCACATATTCCTCAAGTTTAAATAATGCTAGGGTAATAGAAAACACTTGGAACCCTGAGTCAAGGAACCTGGCCTCAAGTCCTTTTTATTGCTAACTGCTCATTTATTCATTGTTGTATTCATTCAATCATTCAAAAAAAAAACAAACACCTTTTTGAAAACCTACTTATATCCTAATCTCTTTGTGAGCTTAAACAACTGCCTTATACCTCTGGAGCTCAGATTACTCATTTGTAATATGGGGATGGTAATTCCCATACTGACAATCTTACAGAGTATACAGAAAATCAGATGAGATAGTATGAAAGGGATCTAAACTGCAAATATAACTTTTCTTTTTTTCTAGAAAATGAACATAAGTTCACCTTACTTATTTAAACCTGGTCTAGGTACTGTGGTACTAGTAAGAAACCATCTTTGATCTTCTAAGTCACTATTGAAACTGGGAGCAAGACTCAGTCATCATTCTGAGAGCTTTCAACACTCCAAATGTGGTTAAATTTTACTTGAAAACTATCAAATATCACTTGGGATTAGTCTGATTCCATTGATCTCTTTACCCAGTTAAATAGAAAATATCATATTCAGAATCACATGAAAAAAAAAATCCCTATTGTTCATAAATGAGTCCGCATGGTAGTAGTGAAGATGGCAGTGAATTGCTCCTTGACACAGACTTCCAGAAAGTTCTGCCTTGTCAATTTGTGTCCAGCTGGACTCAGAGTACAACTTGCACTGGTGTTGTTCAACATGCTTTATGGAGATGCCTCCCACTCCCGTCACACAAAGAGGACCGTCTTTAAAAAAGCCTTGCTGGGTAGTTACAAACTCAACTACTAGAGTAGCCAGCACATTAGCAGATGCCTCTTTCTAGACCAGGGATGGTTTGGGGAGGTTGCTCAATGAATGAGAGAATTTAGATATATAATCACATTTCCTTCTTTTCTGGCTCAGCTTCTCACCAATGACCAAGCTCCTTCTTGCATGTAAATGGGTCACTTATAAGGGAGAAAAAAAGAAATACCATAATCGTATGAAATAATTTTAACCCTATTACCAAGTTTTTAGTATTTTACACAAAGTCAGAGAAAAACAAATGTCTCTCAGGACCTGGATGAGGTAATGGCTTGCAATATCACTTTTTATAAGTATCGGGTCTTCCCCGATCCAATACTTATAAAAAGCCCCCATTGCAGTTGTCCCTGCTCTTGCCTTGCATGTGATATGCTTGTTACACACTGAGCTTTAAAGTTCACAGTACATTGTTTCTGGCATTCTTTCATTTCATAATCACAACTCAGCGAGGTTTATTATCCCCAATTTATAGAGGGTAATTCCAAAGCATGAGATTACGTTCAGTGAGCTGAATTAAGATCACGTCTTCTGACTCCCAGGACTTTGCTGGTAACTTTCTGAACCAGCTTATATGCCCAGAAAAGGGGATCCAGCACTGAGTGACAGACGAATTATTACAGTGCCTTGGATGGTAAATGTGAGTCCCCTTATCACCAATTTTGTTTATGAAAATTCACAAAGAAATCCCCAAACTTTATAACTTTTTTACTATTGCCTTTGTAATCATTTTAACCTTTTGTCTGCCTTGATAGGATACTCTAAATAGCTA
>NW_011888800.1:16255209-16267427 GCF_000151845.1 Pteropus vampyrus
AAATACCTAGTTCCACTCTGGTGGAGATATTGATTACAAGGTAAGCTACACAAGTGTAAGAGCAGGGGTTATGTAGGAAATCTCTGTACCTTCTTCTGTACCTTCTGCTGTCAACCCAAAAAATAAAGTATTTTAAAAAGTGATTTATGTAGAGACCTTGACACGTTCCTGAGAGGGGATTGTGCTGCTCTTTCATGAGCTTCTTTGGTCTTTTTATCAGCAAGAAAGAAATGGCACACTCGAACTTCATAATTGTGTTGAGTATAATATAGGAAATGTTTTCAAGGATATGGATAAGGTTTAGGAAAATAAATTGTATACAGGGGTCTAATACTATTAGGTGCAGTAGCTACCCTGAAGACACAAGAGAAAGGAGCAGTTCCGAAATCCCACCGAGGGTCACTATACAGAAAAAAAACACTGCCTGGAGCTTGGCCTCTGGTAGAGAGACCAAGCCAGCCCACTCTCACCTGGCAGGGATGAAACTGAGGGAAACCTCCCTTATTCTCTTTTTCTTTCCATCCTCTGTCACCTAGTAGTATCTCTTACTGGCAGAACCAAATGGAAGCCAGCGGGCAAAGGCACCTGTCGATGCTGTCCACGTGGGTCGGCCTCACACCGCAGAGTGGAGTGGAGAAGGATGGAGAGTAGACATGGAGAAGCTAATGGAGTGTCCAGCACTGCCCTCTCTCCTACTACACAGCTAAGTAGCCATTTACTATCCGCTATCCTTGTAGCCCGGAATGCATCTCCTAACAGAGCTTATTTGATTGACTAATACTGCATTTGACTCTAAAATGGGATTAAAATCAGTCATTATTTTAATTATGAGAAAAAGTTTATCTTCTGATTCTGGAGCTAAAAAATTTTATCGATAATAAATATTTCGGTGGCAATCAAATATTTGGGTCCCCTTAAGAAAGGATTTATAATAAGAAGAGATATATAAAATCTTTTGCTGCCCAAAACACTTTATGAAAACTGAATGGCTCCTCCTTTTAAGACAGTCATGGGCTTCTTATTATCTCTTTCTCCCAGAGCCATCTGGTACTGTTTTTGAGGTGAAATCTGTGATATGCCTTCTAATTTCATTCTAAACATTCATATTCAATGCAATATTTCATCACCTTATTTAGATTATAAAAATACTCAATTTTATTAGATAGGTTAAGTGTAAGGAAGATAGTTTTAATATTAATATTTGTGCTATTAATAATAGTAACAGATGTTGCCAACGGAAGACACACACTTTGTGGGATATGAAATACCACAATGTTGGGGAGCTCAAGGAGGTTATGACTGGAGAAAGGGGAATGAACTAGATGCACATCTTAGATTCTGTGCACATACTTCCCCCTCCTCACCCATTAGGAATTATCAGAAAGCTAGCGAGTCTGGTATTTAAACATAAATTCGCCAGTAATTTGGTGCTTTTCAATTGAGGTTTTCAGAGCTCAATTTCAGTTTCATCTCAAAGTGGAATTTCAGAGTTACTTGACAATAACAGGTTTGCTCTTGAAAAATGAAAGTGCAAAGTGAAGTCTGGATCCTCCCCTACCCCTACCCCGCCCCACCAACGCTTATACTGCTGTGGACTTCCAGCTCTTCCCGACTGAAGAGCATGCTCAATGTTGATGGAAGCACAGTGAGCTCTCTTGTGGGAACTACTATCATGCAGTCAAATATTTACTGTAGCAGAAATGGCCAAATTTTCCTGAGAATTTCATAGCACTAAAAGCAAAAGCTATGCATAGCCTAATAGAAGCATATATTTAATCTCCTGTAAAATCTAACATTCATTTGGACTCAAATAAAATATATGAGAATAGGCCCTAATGGAATTCCATGTTTTGATCCTGAATTTCTCTAACTTTGCATATAGGAGAGTTTTCTTTGTCCTGCATTTAACTGGAGGAGCTGATAAGATAATTAAGAGCAAGGATGTGCTGTGCTACTCCAAAGAACAGATCTAGATGATCTCCCCAAAAGAAATTGTGGCCAAACAATTAGCATACGTTCTTCATTTTGGGGACTAAGTTGGCAAAAAGTGGTTGAGTATTTGTAAATAGCTTTCCGGAGCTGTTTAGATTCTGATGGAGACGCAAGAGGTATTAAAGGTGTCTCAGATATAAAAACTGTAGCTAATAAAAACTAAAAACCAAAACTTCTGTTTAATTATTTGGAATTCAATTCTGTTTAAATTTATAGAAAATAAAACTATGTAGAATTCCTAAAAAAATATTGAGGTAAAGCTTAAAAGAAAAAATATAATTAATTGTCAGAAATTAGATATAAAGGCGGTAGAAATTTTATCTTGTGGTCTTATTTTAATCACACAACTTTTTAGATAGTACTTCTCAATTACTTTATACCAGTTACATTTCAAAAATATAACAAGACTCAGTTCAAGTCATTCATATATGTCTTTCTTATAATTTGCTTTTTGATAAATACTATCCAGTGAAAATATTTTTATTCAGATTCAGCATTTTGCTTTTTATAAAAAATATCCATATCAGTTGACTTTCCTGAGTAAAGCTGAAACTTGTACAAATTAATCAACAGGACATTTTCAGTACAAATAATGAAAAGCTACCCATTGGTCAAATAAATGGAGGTTGGGCAGAGGGAGAATCCAGAATATACTGCATTTTATCTCAATCCTTATACAAATATGTCCTGGGAGACAGCCTACACAGTTCTTTGGCAAGAGTCAGTTTAGAAAGCAACATTAAATCTTCACTATATCATGTGTATTTTGTACACTTTACGGTGTTTTGGTAATAAAAATATGGAAAGGGTTTGTCAGAGTGTGAAAAAGACAAATGATTACATATAAATTTTTCTTATGTTTCAAGTGGGAATGGAGGCAGAGAATGGTGTACAATTGATATACTTTCTCTTAAATTCTTACACCATTTAAGAAACAAGATCAGAAACTGCCCTATTTACTCCTTTTCCCCAAAGTTGTCTTTCATTGGAAGAAGGAAAAAAGCAATAATATAGGTAGCAATTAGCAAGAAACAGGATGTAATTGCTGTGTTTAGGCCAATGGTAGAATGCAGCATTTCCTTTCAAAATCCTGCAGAAGTACACAGAGCAGAGACTGGGCAATTGTCACACATTCTTTGTTCCCAAGGTCACATTTTCTTACGTGGTTGACCTTGGACAGAACACTAAAACCTCATTATGTGTCAAAGAGGCTGCTTTACCATTCCTCAGCAGTTCCCCATTATTTGAGGACAACATTCTCATCACTCCAAATGGCGTACAAGATACTTCACAGCCTGACTGTTGCTTGCCTCTTCAGTCTCATATGTTGACACCCGTATATCCACATATCACTACAGATATATCACAATTAAGCTCCTAAGTGGAGCTTCACAGCCCACCTGCCCTTTTTCACTCATTCAACAAATATCTGAGGAGTATCTTCTATGTGCCACACACAGTGCCAAGGGCTAAGCATAAATGATGAGCAAGACAACATGATCCAAGGCCTTGTGCAATTTATGGTCTAGTGGGGATAGCAAAGAGAACACACTCTCTCTGCCAAAAATAAGTAAGTAAATATAAAGAAAATAATTACAGGTTGTGATAGGCGTTGGAAAAGGGAAAAATAAAAACAGAGTATGGTATAAACACAGGCTAAACGGGGACGAGGGAGATGAGGTGATGATGTTTAGAGTGTGCCAGGTGAAGACCTGGGGCCAAGAAGTCCAGACAGAGGAAACGACACATGCAAGTTTTAAAGTGTGAAAGACTTTCTCAGGTTCAATGAATTGAATAAAGGCCAATGTAGCTGAAGTATAGTGTGAGGGACATAGCATGAGGTGAAGACGAAGGGGTAGCCAGATGTCCGATCAAGCAGGGTCTTGTAGCTTATAGCACAGAGTTTTATTCCAAGTGCAATGAGAAATTACTAGTTGGATTTAAGCAAAGTTGTAACATGGCTCCATTTATATTTATATAAGATTGCTCTGGAATCCTTATGATAAATGAATTAGAGAAAGACAAGAGAAAAAGTAAGTAGAACAGTTACTTAGAAGACTATTCTGAAAGACCAGTAAAAGGATGACAATGGATGCATGCAAGAGATAGATGGAGCTAGAATTCACAATACAATTGAGGTTCCCTCTCTTCTGACTAATTCCTACTACCTTAAAGTCCCAACCCAAGTATCACCTCCCCTACAAAGCTACTCCGAAAGCCCTTTAATCCCCACAGGGTTTGAGATCCCTTCCTGTCCTCTAAGGAGTCTGTCACGTGGCTCCACAATATGACATATCATAATATTGACTTCCTTGCCCACCTCCTATGAGACTATGAACTCTTTTATGACAATAGCCATGTCTTGTACACTTTTGTATCCTTGGCCTGAGCCCAGGGCCTAGTGCAAAAGAAGTGCTCAATAAATGTCAAATGTGTGAGATGAGGTCTTCAGGTGACATAAAATGCTGAGTGGGAGCCAGATCTAGGGCTTGCATTGATTCTGATATTGAAAGAACTGTGAAAGAGCCACTGCATACTAAGAACACCTACATCTGTTAGAGGTGACCAAAAAATCTCGGACAGGAAGCCACATTGATTTTTCCAAGGCCATATCAGGGGAAGAAGTTCTTGACTAAGGTGGACTCTCTCAAAAGTACTTCGAATTCCATTTAAACCCTGCTGCGACAATTACAGTTCAGAAACTGTATGCTTGCAACACATAGCTTAGCAGACACTGTCATTTTTGACAAGGGGTTTGCATTTATCAGTTGTGTGTCTGGGAACTATTGGACAGAAATCATAACCAAGCTGTCACCATAGCCTCTCATTACCTTCAAACAGATTCATTTTAATTCCCCTCTATAAAGATTTAAGTACCTCACATGAACCAGGTGTTGTGCCTGGCTGTTAGGCTAGAGATGGATGTCAGAATGTTTGTGAAGCGTCTCTGTTCCTAAAGAACTCACAGTCCTGTGGGGCAAACAACTAAAAACAGCATTGCAATTGAAAACACTAAGAGTTCTATGTGTTTGCATAATATTGTATGTATTTACTTGGTAGGAGAAAACGTAACAGTGTAATTTATTTATTCTTCAGGGAGGAGGAAGAGAGTGTACATTTGGTCAGAAAGAAGTTTAATTTGAGCTGGATCAGTAGGAGTTTATCTTTCTCTGTCAACTCAGAGGCAGGAAAGCCCAAGGCTTCAAGGCATTGACTCCAGAGCTACACTGTCTGTGATCGAAACAATTAAGTTATGACTTGTGTCACCACTACCAATTTATTTAACAACTCTTCACCTCAGTGTATTCAACTGTTAAACGGGATAACGGTATGTACCTCAGTGCTGTTGTGAGGATTAAATGAGTTCGTGCATATGAACATGAATACATCATTCCAGGCAGAGAAAATAGTATGAGCAAAGGTGACAGGCATCCATGGAATGTCAAGGGAGAACAAACCTCTGGTGTGAACAGAATGCAGAGTGATTTGGAGAGGGACGTTGGAGGGGAAATTGGAAACACAGTTCGTGGCCCACCCATGTCCTGAAGAGCTTTGTAAACCATGCTAAGAAATTTAGATTCTATGCTTTCGGTAATGAGGAACCACCAAGTTTTAAACAAGGGAGTGGTGTGATCATTCTATGTCTTAGAAAGATTCCTCTGGCAAGAATGAAAAGGTCAGAACAGAAAGGGAAAGAAAGTAAGAGCTAGGGAGTTCAGGAGGGTGGTTATAGTAGCAATCCACAAGAGACGATTCAAAACCTGGAACAGGATGGCAGCACTAGGGAATGCTAACCTGCTAAATTTAAGGTTTTCCAAATGTTTTCACCACTGACTCTTCTCTCCCTATGTACTATTGCAAGAATTTGTCAGGATTCAGTTTGGAGAATGCTGGCTCAACATCTACTCATTTTTTTGACGTTTTTATTTTGTCTCTGCACTTGATCTTAGCTAAAAGTCCGAGAAGCAATTATTATTTTGTCTCTTTACATCCTTTTGAATCTCAGATTTTCCATTCCTATAACCCAGCAGGGAATCATGATCACAGACAGAGGTACTTGTAAATTATCTGACGATGGACAGTTTAGCAGATCAATAAATGAGCAAGTTTTCCATGGAAACCGAGTTTATGCTGAGCTCTTTGGATTTTCACATCAGCCAGCCCTCCACCATAACATTCTATTCCTTTTGCTGCCCAAGAAGCTTTGTGAGAGAGCAATGTGTTAACACTTGTATTTGGGAAATATTCATCTATTGTTGTCATACATGTTGGATTCAAGGGGAAAAAAATGATGTTCTGGAGAATTAGAATTTCCTTTTCAATGCATTTGGCGCCATTCTCTCTAAAGATAAAAATAATAAATCCTTAGAATGTACCAGGTATTATTCTAAGTGCTACATATACAAACAAATACAACAAATACACACAAACACACTATTTAATTTTTACAATAACTCTATAAGGCAGCCACTGTTATTCTCTCTATTATATGGATGAGCAAACTGAGTCACAGAGAAAGCCAAAGTCACATAGCTAGTAAAGAGTAAAGCTAGGAGGGTCAGTGGCTACTGCTGGTATTTAATAAACATTGAATGAATGTATGAGTGAACCAGTGAGGGAGTAAACAGAGTGAGTGAACAAAAGATTGGGGGTAAGGATTAGAAAAGTAAGAAGGTATGTATGCATTCAGGTTAGGACAACATTAGGAGCCAAACAGGAAAGGGAGTCCCTCGTTAACCTGGGCAATATTCCAAAGAAATGACTCCCCAGATGAAAGAGTCTGAAGTAGAGGTAGTAAAGAAAAAGAGAGTGAAATTCACTGAAGATTACAGTAAAACAGCACGCCAGGAAAGTTAACACATTTTTCTGCTGTCGGGATCAAGCTCTCATATTATTATTGGCTTTTTAAGTGGCATTTGAAACAGATACCATTTCAACTGCAAAGAGTTTACTGAGGGAGGCTCAAGAAATATTTTCAATTTATTGGATTCTGTGACCTCAAGAATAGAAATGGCATCTGTAGATCCAGAAATAGGTGCAGAATGTGCCCTGTGGAAGACTTGCTGACATAGTTCTAAACAAGACATCAGTCCCTGCCTGAACCTGTCAGTAGCTTACTTAGCTTCTAGGTACCTAGCCGTGTGCTAGGTCTCATCAGAGGACAAAAGTATAAATATCATCAGTCAATGCACATTCCCAGAACATACGCTAGTGCTAAATACTAGAGAACCCCCCCCCCAAAAAAAATAAGATAATCCGTAATCTCAAAAGCCTCCTAATCAACTGGGGGGCGGGAGTGATATGAACATGACTATATACGTAGATGACAGGTTTATAAAAACTCCTGTTTTTATAAAACATACCCATTAAGGTACATTATGAAAATACAGTTCATGAATTATATAATAAAGACCAAAAGTACAAACTAGATTTGAGTAAGAAAGCTCAGTAAGGATTTAGGACTGGAGAAGAAATTTTAGCTGGGTCTAGGTTATTAAGTGATAGATGATAATGAGAACATGTCAGAAAGGAGAGGCAGCAGCATCTAATGTTGATAAAAAATCAGGGACACTGTAAAACGGTTTTTAAAAAAAGACTTTGGGCTTTCCCCATTGGAGAAGGATTTTAAGAACCTTGAATTATGAGATTACTCAGAGAGTATATTGCTAACTATAAATTATTATTTCTTCTGAAAGCAGAGACCACTCTTAGATCTTCATGATTTCACTCTCTCAATCTTTCTACTTTGGGGTTGTTTGGTCTTCAGAGCCCCGTAAACCTTCTCTTATACTTTCAATTCTTTCATTTCCAAAGTTGATAACAATAAGTATTCTGAGCCATTTGTTCAGAAAACATAGAAACTCTGCCTTCTTACTGGTTTAGAATTCTGTCCTCTGACCCGTCCTTGACCCCAGATGAAGCACAGCTGAGCACCTATCCAATTAGGCTCATCCTTATGCTAAGATGTAGGCCTGGGCCAGCATCGTCTTTGTGCTGTACTTTTATATGAGCACACAGCTCATGTGTCACAGCAGGCAACCTGGTACTTACATACAGCAAACCCTGACTGCCATCAATCTGTTCCCAGAACCATCTACCCAACCATCACAAGATATCACTTTGAGGCTGACATCTTTGGGACCTAGTCCCAGCCAGGAGATGTGAGTCACCCAGGGATGACAGTCTGATCAAAATGCATGATGGATTGGGTCTAACCATCTTCCCATCACTCATGAGCAAGGAGGCAAAAATTGTCAAGGTAGGAGTGTCAGGTGTGGGAAAGGTAATTTCTGACATGTGATTAATGCCAAGGAGCCAGCGATCATACAGGTACTGCCAAGAGAAATGGGCAGTTATATATATTTTTTCTGTGACGGTGCTGCCCTTCCCCCACTCTTGACCTCTGGTTATACAATGCTGCAGAAAAGCCTCACAGATGAATTTTTTCTTTCTCGAATTCTATATATTTATACCCCTCAAAATCTAGAGCTTATATACATGCTACATACACAATACACCTAATGTAATTCTAGTTAAAACCTCATAGCCCCATCACCTTTTGAAAAACAACAGAAATGTTCCCCAGTTAATATCACTCTGATGGTCATTAAGAAAGAAATAGGTCAGTCTGCCTGGGGCCAAATCTTGGTTTCATCCATGACTCTGAGCAAATGATTATACCTCTGTGTCTCAGCTTCCTCACCTATAAAATAAGATTGTTTTCAGGATTAAAGGAGGAGCTCTCACTTTTGTGGTTTATTCTAAATACTTGATAAATTATAGGTAATGTTATTATTGTCTCTCTGCTATGGCTGTTAACATAGAAGAAAAATTTTCAAAAACTGCAAGGATTTTGTGGAACACAGGGCACCTAGAGGAAGCAAGTAAAATGGGCAAGAGCAGAGAGTACTTTGGACACTTGAATTAAAACAAAATGTGTGTGGGTCCTTTGAGATGACCTGGAACAACACAGTAGAAGGCAAGGAACAAAAGCTATGCATAAAACTGCTGAAAGCTGGTTCTCCTTTCCACCAATGCCCATATGGAGACACCGTCAGCTTATTCAATACATGGAGAATTTCGTGAAGGTAGCATATAACTGAGAGATGATGCTGGGACTCATTTATCGAGGTCACACCCAGAACAGGTGTGGATATGCTGAGGGTAGGCACACTGCAGCTCCACTCAGGCACCAGACAAGAGACAAAAGCCATACCATCTATTTTAACAGAGAGGATTTGATGGAAAGATTTGTCAATTACATTTTGAAGACCTGAAAGGCAAAAGAGAACTCTGAGGTATTTTGGAGGTAGCAACTGAAAGAGGCAGCTTCAAGCCTTGCATTGAGGGAAACAAGGTAAAAGGTTATAGTTATTCCAACTCGGAAGCTTGGAGGAAGGGCCTTTGGAGTGAAAGTCAGGCCTCTGAGGAAGAGGCACTACCCAGCTGGGGGATTTTAGTGTTATGTAGCTGGTTTTTCAAGTGCAGGAAAAACTACCAACAGGATTCAGCTGCTGCTACTGGAACAAACAGATAGCTTACTGGGATGAAGAAATGAGGCTGAGGTGCCACTGAGAAGAACAGTAAACCACAGGAAGGCAGGAGCAAGTCCCTTCTCCCCACCCAGCAGCCTTGAGGTGTCCCTCTGGCGCCCCCTCTTGGACGCACCTAATAAGGAGCCTCTGGCGAAGTTTAAAAGTAGTTTTCATTTTTCTGTCCAGCACGGAAGCAAAACCCGGTAGAGGAAGATGGGTGTGGAGCTGATAGACAGTAACTTAATAACTGACTCTCTGTCTACTCTGCCCACCCATCCTCCCAGTAAATACTTACTACCTACTATGTGCCAAACATTGAGGGCTAAGATGCACTACGTTGCCCTCCAGGAACTCAAGCCACAGGAGGGAAGGAAAAAGAAACAGAATGTGATATACGCTGTGACTGAGAAATACAAACCCAGCATGGGAGAAAGAAGAAGGATGCTCAAAGCTGAATGTTAAAAATGAATAGGGGCCCTCTAGAGGAAGAAAAGAAACTAGGTAGACACCGATACACGAGAGAACAAATCAGGAAGGGTCTTATATGCCATATATGAAGTTGGGAGTTTGCTCCTGAAGACAATGAGAAAATCTGACATAGTCAGGTTTATGTTTTCATTAAAAATACTTTGAAAATGGTTAGAATGGCAGCAGACTGGGCAGATTAAAAAGAACATTGCAATAGTCTAGAAATGAATTTTTGTTTTTGAATGATAAATACATTTACAACATAAAAATGACATGAAAAGGTACACACTAAAAAATTTCACTCTTTCCCACCTCCTCTGACCATTTTTATTTTGCTCAAACTTTTAGTGTTGCTTTATTTAAAAACAAGGAAATAGGGCCATTTGTTTTATTTTCTTCCCTTTCTTGCACGGTCTTTTCTTATTTCAAATAATTCTGGAGTGAAAGTCTCCAAAGTAGGATTTCTGGGTCAATAGGAAAATGCTTCTGTAATTTTGGGAGATGTTGCCAAATTTGGTGGATACTTTTTTTCGTAGATGTACTATTTTGTGCTCTCAGCAACATTACTGGAGAGCACCTCTTATTTACAGTCTGGCCAACAGTCTGTGTTGTGAGAAATTTTAGAATTTTTGCCATATTATAGTTGAGAGAGAGTGTGTCAGTGTAATCTCTCTGAGTGAAATTCTGCTTTTGTTTCATAGGTTAAAGGACCATTTGTATTTCTTTTTCCGTGATCTCTATTTGTATTTTGTAACCATATTTCTGTTGGGTTGTTATTCTCCACACCCCCACCCCACTCCAATTTCTAAGAGTTGCAAATGTTTTTCCTAGTTTGTAATTTCTGTTTAAATTTTACTTTTGGCTTTTCTTTTGTTTGCCATACAAGTCAGAGTTTCCTACTCAGTTTAGGAAAGAATTCACACATGCCTTCTATAAATACATTTATGGTTTCATTTTTACATTTAAAACTGATACGTTTGGACTACACTGGTATGCAACATGAGGCATAGATAATGTATCTTTTCCAAATGGCTACCCAGTGGTTCTACACACTTTATTAAAATAAATGTTCATCTTTACCTCCCTAATTTGAGGTGTCCTCATTATCATATTTTAAATTTCTCTATATACTTGGGTTTTCTTTCAGAAATTTGTTCTATTCCATTGATCCATTTACCTATTCCTAAGTCAATACCACACTATTTTAATTATTGATATTTTATAATATATTTTATTTTCAGATATTAGTTGTACCACTAATTATTCTTCTTTATTCAGAATTTCAGCTATGATTTGTTTTTAATGAGCCAATTTCATATCTAGCCTTTAGCCTGGTAAATGTCAAAAAATGTCTCCTTTGCCTATTTTTTAAATACTTTTATTTGGAGCAGTTTTAGGTTTTGAACAAAATTGAGAGGAAGATACAGCGATTTCCCACATACCCCCTGCTCCCAGTCATGCACAGCCTCCCCCCATTATCAACAAGGCCAGCAGAGTGGTATATTTGTTACAACCGATGAACCTACATTGACACATCATAATCACCAAAGTCCATAGTTTACCCTAGGGTTCGTTCTTGGTGTTGTACAGTCTATGAATCTGGACAATATGTAATGACATGTGTCCATCATTGTAATATCATAGAGTATTTTCACTGTCCTAAAAATCTCTGCCTGTTAATCTCTGCTCCCCCACCCACAACCACTGATCTTTTTATCTCTAAATTTTTGCCTTTTCAAAAACATAATATAATATGAAGTAATACAGAATGTCAACTCTAAATGAAAAATAAAAATTTTTTTCAAAAAGAATGTCATATAGTTGGAGTCATATGGTATGTAGCCTTTTCCTCTTGGCTTCTTTCACTTAGTAATATGCACTTAAGTTTCTGCCATGTCTTTTTATGGCTTGATAGCTCATTTCTTTGTAGTGCTAAATAACATTCCATTGCCTAGGTGTACTACAGTTTATTTACCCATTTACCTATGGAAGGACTTCCTGATTGCTTCCAAGTTTTGGCAATTATGAATAAAGCTGCTATAAATGTCTACGTAAAGTTTTTTGTGTCCATCAATTTCAACAGCTTTGATAAATAACCAGGAGTGTGACTCTTAGGTAGTATAGTAAGAGTATGTTTAATTTTTGTAAGAAACCACCAAAGTGTCTTCCAAAGTGACTATTATTTTGTATTTCCACTAGCAAAAAATGAGAGTTTCTGTTGCT
>NW_011888800.1:16267701-16306865 GCF_000151845.1 Pteropus vampyrus
TCCAGCTTATCAATTATTTCTTTCATGGCTCATATCTTTGGTGTAGTATCTAAGAAGGCATTATCATATCCAAAATCATCTAGATTTTCTCCTATGCTAACTGCTAGGAGTTTTATAAGTCTACATTTTACATTTAGGTCTATGATCTAGTTCAAGTTAATTTTTGTGAAGGGTGTAAAGTCTATGCTTAGATTAATTGTTTTTGCATGTGAATGTCCAGTTCCAGCATCATTTGTTGAGAAAACTATCTTTGCTCCATTTATTGTCTTTGCTCCTTTACAAGATTGGTTGGCTATATCTATAAGGGTCTGTTTCTGTACTCTCTATTCTGTCCCGTTGATGTATTTGTCTACTCTTTCACCAATACCACAGTCTTGATTATTGTAGCTTTATAGTGAGTCTTGAAGTTTGGTAGTGTCAGTCCTCTAAATTTGTTCTTCTCCTTCAATATTGTGTTGGCTATTTTGAGTCTTTTGCCTCTTCATATCAACTTTAGAATCAGTTTTTCAATATTCATAAAAATAACTTGCTAGGATTTTGATTGAGATCGCATTTAACCTATAGATCAAGTTGAGAAGACTTGATATCTTGACAACATTGACTCTTCCTATCCATAAACATGGAATATTCTTTCCTTTTATTTAGTTCTTTGATACTGTTCATCAAAGTTTTGTAGCTTTCCTCAGATAAATTTTATACATATTTTGTTAGATTTATACCTAAATATTTCATATTTTGGGGTGTTAATGTAAATGGTATCGAAATTTAGTTTCAAATTCCACTCATTCATTGCTGGTATATAGGAAAGCAATTTACTTTTTTATACATCAACCTTGTATCCCTCAATTTTGCTGAAATTGCTTATTAATTCCATAAGCTTTGGGGTTTTTTTTCAACTTTTTTCACATTGTCTACAGAGTTGATCATGTCATATGCAAACAAAACTAGTTGTATGTCTGCCTTCTCAATCTGTACTTTTTACTTCCTTTTTTTGTCTTATTGCATTAGTAAGAACTTCCAGTATGAAGTTGAAAAGGAGTGGTAAGAGGGAACATTCTTGCCTTGTGCCTGATCTTAATGGAAAAGCTTCAAGTTTTCACATTTAAGTATGATGTTAACTGTAGATTTTTGTAGATATTCTTTATCAAGTTGAGAAAGTTCCCCTCTATTCCTTGTTGACTGAGGATTTTAATCATGAACGGCTGTTGGATTTTCCAAATGCATTTTTTCTTCATCTATTGATATGATCATGTAATTTTTCTTTTTTAGTCTATTGCTATGATGCATTACATTAGTTGATTTTCAAATGTGGAACTAGCCTTGCATATTTAGAATAAATCCCCTTTGGTTGTGGTGTATAATTCTTTTTATATTTTCTCAGATGTAATTTGCTAATTAATATTTTATTGAGGATTTTTGCATCTTTCTTATCTTTGTTCCTCTCTAGGTAATGTGCTATTTTCCTCTGGTTTCTTTTAGAATTTTTGTTTATTTTTGATTTTCTGTAACTTGACAATAATACGCTTAGGTGTAGTTTTTTTGTCATTCGGCCATCTTGGTGTTCTCTAAGCTTCCGGATCTGTCGTTTGTTGTCTGACATTAATTTGAGAAAATTCTCAGTCCTTATTTTTTCAAATATTTCCTCTGTTCTTTTCACTCTTTCTTCTTCTAGTAGTACCATTATGTACATGTTATACCTTTTGTTGTTGTCCCATAGTCCTTGGATATTCTGTTCTGGTTTTGTTTTGCTTTGTTTTGTTTTCAGTATTTATTCTTTGCTTTTCAGTTTTTAATGATTCTATAGATATAATCCGTTCTACTTTTAACTTGTTGTTAGGACAAAGTGGCAACTTCAAGCTCTTTACGTGTAGAACTGCAAACCAGAGTCTCTTTTAACTGTTTTTCTAAAATATATTACATATTACCCTAGCTATTAAATAGAAATTACTGCCGAATAGTTAAGTCTTTCTCAATGACTCAGAATCTTTACAAGGAGAATTAATTAAGTCACAATTTATGAAATAAAATAAGACCTTTAGGCATGAGGGCTTGTTTGCCTCTACATTAAGTTTCCCCAGATTGCAAGTGTTGTAGAGGCTTTGTACAGCTTTTCTTTCTCCTCCCTTGCTCTGGGTTGCTAAAGACTTAACTGCTAGTAGCCTCTTTGACTTCTTCTAACGGGGAGCCAGGTAGGTAGCTAATGGAGTCTCTGATGAAGAAAGGTCATGAGTGCCCATTCGCACTCATCTTTGTAGTAACTCCTTGCCCTGACATTTTCTTCTCTTGAGGTAGACTCTATCAAAATAATTGCTGGATTTGTCCAATTTGGTTAACTTTATGCTATACTGATGGTACTTCTTTTTTCTGAATTCTAGATTGTGAATTCAGGCCCTATTCATGTTGTACTTATTAACTTGGAAAGGTGCTTAGACTAAGGTATAATCAAAAATAGGTTTGCTTGAGAATATCTTCATCATATAAGAGGATATAGGTTCAGTTCAAATGTCATCTTCTTTATGATACTTTCCATAGTTCCTTTAGTTATATTTAACTTTTCTTCTCTTGATTCAGTGTCTTATTTTTACTTAAAATATTAACTTGATTGTACCTTGAAGTTCAATAGATATTTATGCCTGTCTCCCTATGCCCTACTCTATGCCACCACCAACACTGTACCCTATCCCACTGTACCCCCAACTCTAATTTTAAGTACTATAACTTGTTTAAGCTCAATATTTGCTGCATTTGAACATTCTTATGAAATGTGAATATGAAAACTAATTATTATCAAACCTGCTAAGTCTGACTACTGACTCTTCCAAAAGCACAGTGAATGGGTAAAAAGTCTCTGGGTTGAAATATTTTGGGGAGTGTCTCAGTACGGCTGTCTTGAATGGATGAAATGATTTTTCCTCTTCTGTGTGTATTCTAAGTACACTTCGAAATTATCTCTACGTTTATTTAATGTCTGTTTATATTACTGGGGTTCTTGGCTCTGACCACAAATCATTCTAAGATAGGTCACTTCCTCTTTGTCTAACACTCCTCACCTTAGCTTCCCTTTTTTTTTCTGCAACTTTCTTCTCTGCATCACATAAAACACAATTCACTGATTCTGTCCCCTCCCTGTGCATTCACTCTTCCAGGTTAGATAGACTCCACTGGGCTCCCTTCAGCTCCTGGCTGCTTCCCTGGGGCTTCCTGCCTTTCTGCTTCCTGCCTTCCTGCCTTCCCAGGACCAGATATTTGGCTACCAGTTGTCTCATAGTTTCTCTACCTACCATCTGCCCCATGGGAGACTGATTGTATTTTCACATCTTTCTCTTTCTCAGCCTCCATATCACAAAGGAGTTATTTACTTGAACAGAAGCCCATTTCCCCAGGAGACAGACCAGAAATCCTTTCTATGGTCCTTCAGGTTTTCTTATTTTCCCTTTAGTAAAGCAGCAGGATCCTGAGGCTGGGTTTTAAACACATCACTCTCCATGTGAGTTTCACTGGCCTTAGTGGCCTCAGTTTGACTGCTTTTTTTTTCTCTTCTTCTATTCTCCATTCATTGACGGAGTAGCAAGTATCATTAATATTGTTATGCTTTCCAATAGCAATACCCTGGTTTCTATGTTTAATGCCTTAACAATAATGGACTTCGATTTTTGATTATCAGCAGTACCAAGATTTTTTTCTGGATTCTATGTTCTGTTCTCACCCTGTAAGATTCACTTCTGTTCCTAACTTCAGTTTAGAAGTATAGTTTACTTTTTATTCTCAATCAACCTAACAGCAATTGAATTAGTTTAGCTGATTCAAAACCAATTTTTATTAATTGATAGATGGATGAAAGAGTAAAGAGCTAGCCAGCTAGATACTTTTCTCTAAGTCAGGGTTCCCTAGCTTTGGAACTATTGACATTTTGGGCTGGATAATTCTTTGTTGTGGGAGGCTGTTCTGTTTATGGCAAGATGTTTAACAGCATCCCTGGCCAATCTCTACCCACTAGATAGTTGTCTTCCCTGCTCTGTAGCCCCCAAATTTTACAACCAAAAAATATATTATCACCAAATGTTCCTTGGGGGCAAAATCATCCCCAGGTAAGAATCACTATTCAAAATCAATTTTTACTCCTAATTATTACTAAATAAAAATAAAAATAAAACATTTTGCAGTTAATATACATTGAGCGAATACCTTAGGCTAGGTCTTTTATAAGCATTTTCACACATGAACTCATTCTGTGCTTAAAATATCTCTGGATTAAGTAATAAGAAAATAGAATTTAGAAAAAAATAACTAACTAGTAAATGGTAAAGCTGTTTTGTTTAACAATTAGCTGACTCCCAAACTCATGCCTTTTATAGTTGTGTTATACATTTTGCATCTTGTTTTCTATGACATAGCTTTATTTATCTCTGTGCACCATTTTCTTGGAGGATGAAGTTTTTTCATCTTTCCAGCTCATTAGTGCTGAAACTAAGCATGATGTTTAGCCCATAGTAGATATCAAAGAATACCAGTTGAACTGAGTGTCTTTTAGTTTGACCTGAGAATGGAATATTTTCATACTTTGTGCATGGTAGGTTCTTAATATATATTTGCTAAATTAATATACTATGTAGTCTAGAAAAACCAGGTGGCTTACCCTCCGTTGGTTTTCTACATTACTCTGAACTCTTGCAATGAGGGGTGGAAGAGTGATGAGGGATGATTTTAAGATAGCGTTTGTATACCTTTTCATTTGTCGACTTTAATATATAACTTTTCTGAATCTTTTTCTTCCAGCCAGTTTTTTCCTTCTAATCTGGCCTTGGTCAACAATCACAACCAGAGCGAATAGTTAAGTCTTTCTCAATGACTCAGAATCTTTACAAGGAGAATTAATTAAGTCACAATTTATGAAATAAAATAAGACCTTTAGGCACGAGGGCTTGTTTGCCTCTACATTAAGTTTCCCCAGATTGCAAGTGTTGTAGAGGCTTTGTACAGCTTTTCTTTCTACTCCCTTGCTCTGGGTTGCTAAAGACTTAACTGCTAGTAGCCTCTTTGGCTTCTTCTAACGGGGAGCCAGGTAGGTAGCTAATGGAGTCTCTGATGAAGAAAGGTCATGAGTGCCCATTCGCACTCATCTTTGTAGTAACTCCTTGCCCTGACATTTTCTTCTCTTGAGGTAGACTCTATCAAAATAATTGCTGGATTTGTCCAATTTGGTTAACTTTATGCTATACTGATGGTACTTCTTTTTTCTGAATTCTAGATTGTGAATTCAGGCCCTATTCATGTTGTACTTATGAACTTGGAAAGGTGCTTAGACTAAGCTATAATCAAAAATAGGTTTGCTTGAGAATATCTTCATCATATAAGAGGATATAGGTTCAGTTCAAATGTCATCTTCTTTATGATACTTTCCATAGTTCCTTTAGTTATATTTAACTTTTCTTCTCTTGATTCAGTGTCTTATTTTTACTTAAAATATTAACTTTATTGTACCTTGAAGTTCAATAGATATTTATACCTGTCTCCCTATGCCCTACTCTATGCCACCACCAACACTGTACCCTATCCCACTGTACCCCCAACTGTAAGTACTGTAACTTGTTTAAGCTCAATATTTGCTGCATTTGAACATTCTTATGAAATGTGAATATGAAAACTAATTATTATCAAACCTGCTAAGTCTGACTACTGACTTTCCAAAAGCACAGTGAATGCGTAAAAAGTCTCTGGGTTGAAATATTTTGGGGAGTGTCTCAGTACGGCTGTCTTGAATGGATGAAATGATTTTTCCTCTTCTGTGTGTATTCTAAGTACACTTCGAAATTATCTCTACGTTTATTTAATGTCTGTTTATATTACTGGGGTTCTTGGCTCTGACCACAAATCATTCTAAGATAGGTCACTTCCTCTTTGTCTAACACTCCTCACCTTAGCTTCCCTTTTTTTTCTGCAACTTTCTTCTCTGCATCACATAAAACACAATTCACTGATTCTGTCCCCTCCCTGTGCATTCACTCTTCCAGGTTAGATAGACTCCACTGGGCTCCCTTCAGCTCCTGGCTGCTTCCCTGGGGCTTCCTGCCTTTCTGCTTCCTGCCTTCCTGCCTTCCCAGGACCAGATATTTGGCTACCAGTTGTCTCATAGTTTCTCTACCTACCATCTGCCCCATGGGAGACTGATTGTATTTTCACATCTTTCTCTTTCTCAGCCTCCATATCACAAAGGAGTTATTTACTTGAACAGAAGCCCATTTCCCCAGGAGACAGACCAGAAATCCTTTCTATGGTCCTTCAGGTTTTCTTATTTTCCCTTTAGTAAAGCAGCAGGATCCTGAGGCTGGGTTTTAAACACATCACTCTCCATGTGAGTTTCACTGGCCTTAGTGGCCTCAGTTTGACTGCTTTTTTTTTCTCTTCTTCTATTCTCCATTCATTGACGGAGTAGCAAGTATCATTAATATTGTTATGCTTTCCAATAGCAATACCCTGGTTTCTATGTTTAATGCCTTAACAATAATGGACTTCGATTTTTGATTATCAGCAGTACCAAGATTTTTTTCTGGATTCTATGTTCTGTTCTCACCCTGTAAGATTCACTTCTGTTCCTAACTTCAGTTTAGAAGTATAGTTTACTTTTTATTCTCAATCAACCTAACAGCAATTGAATTAGTTTAGCTGATTCAAAACCAATTTTTATTAATTGATAGATGGATGAAAGAGTAAAGAGCTAGCCAGCTAGATACTTTTCTCTAAGTCAGGGTTCCCTAGCTTTGGAACTATTGACATTTTGGGCTGGATAATTCTTTGTTGTGGGAGGCTGTTCTGTTTATGGCAAGATGTTTAACAGCATCCCTGGCCAATCTCTACCCACTAGATAGTTGTCTTCCCTGCTCTGTAGCCCCCAAATTTTACAACCAAAAAATATATTATCACCAAATGTTCCTTGGGGGCAAAATCATCCCCAGGTAAGAATCACTATTCAAAATCAATTTTTACTCCTAATTATTACTAAATAAAAATAAAAATAAAACATTTTGCAGTTAATATACATTGAGCGAATACCTTAGGCTAGGTCTTTTATAAGCATTTTCACACATGAACTCATTCTGTGCTTAAAATATCTCTGGATTAAGTAATAAGAAAATAGAATTTAGAAAAAAATAACTAACTAGTAAATGGTAAAGCTGTTTTGTTTAACAATTAGCTGACTCCCAAACTCATGCCTTTTATAGTTGTGTTATACATTTTGCATCTTGTTTTCTATGACATAGCTTTATTTATCTCTGTGCACCATTTTCTTGGAGGATGAAGTTTTTTCATCTTTCCAGCTCATTAGTGCTGAAACTAAGCATGATGTTTAGCCCATAGTAGATATCAAAGAATACCAGTTGAACTGAGTGTCTTTTAGTTTGACCTGAGAATGGAATATTTTCATACTTTGTGCATGGTAGGTTCTTAATATATATTTGCTAAATTAATATACTATGTAGTCTAGAAAAAACAGGTGGCTTACCCTCCGTTGGTTTTCTACATTACTCTGAACTCTTGCAATGAGGGGTGGAAGAGTGATGAGGGATGATTTTAAGATAGCGTTTGTATACCTTTTCATTTGTCGACTTTAATATATAACTTTTCTGAATCTTTTTCTTCCAGCCAGTTTTTTCCTTCTAATCTGGTCTTGGTCAACAATCACAACCAGAGTAATGTTGCATTATCTTTATATGGCACCATTTCCAAGGAAACAGAGCCATATTACAAACACTATTCAATTTATCCTGAGTCTTTAGTGAAGAGAGCAGGGGATATTATTTTTTTCCTTTTAGTAGACAGGGTTAATTTGAGGCATCAAGTAACTTACACACCCAAAGATTATTAAATCAAATTCCTGACTCCTAATTCATAGCATTACCATTACTAAAGTTAACTTCTCTATTAAGAAATAATGGAACCTGCACTCAGTAACCCTCTCATTGATTTAATCAATGAATATGGATTGTTTCCTATGGACCATACATTGTGGAAATAAAGAAAAACATTTATTTTGTGCCTACATTATCCTGAATGCTAATTTTGGAGTAGGTATTAGCATCTCCCCTTTTTAAAATGAGGCTGAGAGAACTTAAGAAACCTGCCCCAAATCTACAGCTAGAAAGTAGCAGAACCAAGTATCAGAAAAGGGTCAGATTTCAAAGGCATTTCTACTCTTATTGTGTTTTAATTAATTTCCACAAAATCTTCTATAAATAAGGAGCAGTCAGAACAAATCAGCACTTAGGTAAGATTTCTTCAAGTCCTGACAGTTGCTCAACAATTGGCCTTCCCACTAAAGCAGAAAGAATTGGAAAAGTTTATCTTTTGTGTCCACAGGTTGTACATATAAAAGTAGAGCGTAAGTTATTTAGGTTCTGGAGGGCCTAAAAGAGTAAAACATATTTACTCTTGCCTTCTCCCCAAGAATACCAAGACTGTGGAATATTACATGTATGAAAGGGTTGCCACTTTGCACTGCAGAGACTACTATATTTCTTTCATAGATGAGGTGATCCCAGAATACTCCACATGGCATTTTGGGATTCTTACCGGTAAAAGGTGCTATATACATGACAGATATTACTACACAGCACTTATAAAAAATGTTTCCACTTATTGGTGTGGACTCACTGCTGAACAGCTCAGAGATGATAGTTATTGCTGGTAATAGCAGTCAGAATAGCAGTGTAAGTGGCCCTTTTTGCTATACTTTGCTCTATATTTTATCAGTTTTTTTTTTTTTTCTCTCCAGAGTGGCCTAGAACAAGAAAGGAATATATTTGCTGACAAAGCTTAAAATAGGGAGACAACTATTTTTTTTTTTTAACTGTAGTCAAGGTCAACAGCAAGGTCAAGAAATTTCCAATGAATGCAGCATAAAATAGACCACAAGAAATTTTTTAAAATTACTAGAGCATATTATTTTTGCTTTTAAAACTCATAACATACTATTCTGACAGTACAACCATTATAACTGGAAATGTGCACATTTTATTGGTAGAAAATGTGATATAATGTAATATCTTTATGTTTTCAATCCAATTACAAAAATCTTCTTTTAGGACAATCATCTGGCCCTGAGTTAGTTGGATTGGCCAATTGTGCTGCTTACCTGTGTTCACTGGCTTTCTATCTATTCATCAAGCATCTGTAAGAAGCCACTAGAGAGATATGCCCATCACCTTATTCTGATGTCATTGAATTCTTCACAAGAAGCTATTGTTCAGCTGAGCAAATAGCCCTATCTTGGAAAGCAAAACATCCCAGTTTGGCTACAACTTAGATTTCCACTCTAGTGTTAGGAAAACCTCAGTATGACAGATAAACGAGATTTTTCTTTTTCTTACTCTCTGAGACTTGACAAAACTACTCTTCATATTACATGCACTGGCTACAACTTTTCAATTACAAGCCATTATCATATATATTAGCTGACATAATTCTCAAAATTTCTTGAATTAGACATGATGCCTACTTTTTAAAGGAAACTAAATTCAAAGAAGTTAAAAGGCATGCTCAAGAGTTTCAAATTCAGGTCTCTAGATTTCAAATTCTAAGAGCCTGCCGTTATATGAGGAGCTAGGACATTTTCTATACGGGACTAGATAGTAAATATTTTCAGCTTAGCATGCCATAGTATTTCTATTGCAATTACTCCGTACTGCCCTTGTAGAGAGAAAGCAAACATAGACAACATGTAAACACATGACTGTGTTCCAATAAAACTTGATTTACAAACCAGGCAGCATCTGGGCTGTAGTTTGCCAGCCTCTGCTTTACACAATGTTTCCCCTGTAATTCTACTCTATTTAGGACTTATTTATGGACTCTCTTCAGGTTAAATTTTCATGAAGTTTATAAAAATTAGAAAAGGAAAGACTATAACTTCTGTATTGTCTCCTAACCTAAGTTTCTAGGCTGACAAAATTTACTAGTGTAATAGTCAATTAATAGAATAGAAATAGCACTGGGCTTAGAGTCAAAAACTTGGATTTGAAATTGGACTCTATATAACCTCAAAGATGTGTGACCTTGAGGAAATTATTAACTTCTCTGAGACTCAGGCTAAATGGATAAGATTTTAACAGTAATTTCACAGGCGGTCATGAGGATCAAATACAATGTATGTAGCAGTGACCAGACCCCACATAGACTGCTGCATGGTAAGCCTTTAATAAAGACTTGTCGAATCTCTGTTTTAACATAGTGAGAGCTTTCTGTCTTCTAATTTGGGAGTTTTGGTCAAATTTTGATATTAGGAACACGATATCAGTTGGATCATTTTGTGCATATTTATTGAGCTGTGAGTTTATTAAACCCAAGTGGAGTTTAAGACTAATAAAAGGTAGCTTTTTATAGAATTCTGGGGTTATGGATGTTATTGTATTTTAACTACAATTGGTTTTCAGTTATTGCTTTTAATCATAGGTGTGGTAACTTTTGTGGTTGGTTCTCTTTTACTCTCAAATGATTAATCTAAGATAATACTGGTAATCCTATGTACCTTGTTGGTGATTGGATTAGGAACAGAGGTGTCTCCCAGTCCTAGACATCGAGATAAGAGAGGAATTCTGCTGCTTGGCAGCTTCTGGAAAAGATTTCCTCCAGGCATAATAAGAGACCTCCTTTCTTCCTCTGCACATCTTTCCTGCTGGAGGTTTTGTCTGGAATTGACACAGTCACCTTACAACCATGAAGGGCCCTGTGAGGGAAAACTAACATGTAAAGAATGGCACAACAGAAGGATGAAAAGAACTGGGACTTCTGATGAGCCTATTGAGCTTCTGCAGCAATCGACCTGGGAATCTCGTTATGTTAGATAACAGATTATTTATGTTATTGTTTAAATCCATTTGATTGGAGTATTTGATTCCTTGAAGTCTCCATATTATAGTCTATCTAATATATTGTTCTTTATAATTTTTATGTGACTTTATTTAAAGGCTAAGTATGAAAATGATAAATATTGGATTGCTCTCTTGATTTTGCTACTCCGATAAACTGAATGATTTCATGAGAATCATTTTAGTTTTAGATTTTCTATTCATGTAATGAGGGAGTCAGATCAAAAGCTTAAACTTCAAATATATTTCCCCGTTCTAATAATCTATAAGTGCACTATAATGCACAGAAATGCCTCCTTCTCTCTCACAACACATTTTAGCCTAGATTTATACTGTCCAATATATCAGCCATTAGTCACATGTAGTTAGTCCATATTGAAATATACTATAAGTATAAAATATGTATAGAGTTTTGAAGACTTAGTATAAAAAAAGAATATAAAACATCTCATCAATTATTATATATTGCTTCATGTTGAAATGATATTTCAAATACATAGGGTTAAGTAAAATACACTATTAAAATTAACTTTGCTTTTTTTTTTTTTAACCTAGTATTGAAATCCACTTTTTTTTTCTTCTTTACTGAAATCTTTAGGAAAAGACAACAGGCTGGTAACTCAGGCAGGGTTCCTATGTTGCAGTCTTGAGGAGAATTCCTTCTACTTCAGGAAACCTCAGTCTTTGCTCTTAAGGCCTTCACCTGATTAAATGGTGCTTATCCGCATTATGGAGGGTAACCAGCTTTACTCAAACTCTCTTGATTTAAATGTTAAACATAGCTAAAAAAATACATTTACAGCAATACATAGACTGATGTTTGACCAAACAACTGGTCACCATCGCCTAGCCATGTTGACATATAATATTAACCATCACAACTTCCACAACTTCTACTTTAGAATTAATTTGCTTTCAATAGATGAAAAAAATTAATATGTTGTTATGCTTATCAGGAATTTAGATTGTACTGCTTTGTGTAGTTTCTTATACCTTTTACTTCCTTCCTTTAATGTCAGTAACTTTATTGTCTTAGGGGAAAGATAATGAGATACATGAGCAAAACACACCTTTGCATTTTAAAATTCTTAGCTCTATAATACCAGAGTATAATGTTTATGTAACAAATAAAAATCTGAGCAAATAGACAAGTCAGGCTGTCTTATTGCAGAAGGAGTAAAGATTACTTAGGAAGGACAAAGAGAAGACAGATAATTTAGATATAGGTAGATTTCTAAAAAGCAATCTTGTGTCTCTTCCACCATCTGTTTCCTAGTTAGGAGTCAGGTACAGAATAGAAACCTGAGATAGAATACAGAATTCAACAACAGTAGAGAGCTCTATCTCGATTTCTGTGTGGAGCTCAAGAGTCTTGAAAGACCCATAGAATGTTCCAGCATAGATCATGACTCCGATGTGGTTGAGTAGAAATGCCTGAGACAGCTATATCCATATTCATGAAGTGCAGGAGATTCAAATATTTTTTTGCCACCTCATCAGGGCTTGGAAAGACGTGAAAATGAGTCAGACTAGAGATGCCTATTGCTGGAAAAGACATGGAAGCAGCTGAGATCTATATGGACAGATGACCAAAGATCACACAGAAATGAGGCAGAATATTTTCTCTCTCTGGACACTGTGTATCTGGATATAATATTGTCTGTCTATCTAGTATATACAGATGATGACTGAATATTCCTCAGACACCTATACCCCTCTACTACTAGACTGACATTAATTACCTCCTTAGCCTGGGATATTCCTGATTATATCGGTTGCCTCATGCATAATTGTTTAACAGTGTTCCTTCTCACTCTGGAAAGTGTCTTACTTTGCGCTAAAAAACTGTGGTCATCTACCTAAGCTCTCAAAATTTAGATGTAACATAGGAGAAAAAAGAAGTCTGAACCAGTTGAGATTGTTTATTCTACCTGGAAAAATGAGGAGAAAAATAAAAAATATAAATTAAATTCATTTACAGAGAAAATAAGATTGAGTTTTTGGCATATATTAGACTGTGTACTGAAATTTGCCTTTCCTAATTCAAAAGGCACCTAAACTTCAGGAACATACATCTTGGAATCCATTACCCTACACACAAACCATTACGTGAATACAACAGGGTATATGAAGTTTCAATAATTTATATATTTAATTTCTTATTCAAGTGCTTATAGTATCTTTATTCTAGCAGCAAATATAATCCTCACTAATTTATTATTGTAAGATGATAGAAAGCAATGGATATTATACGAAGGGTTTCACAAGCCCAGCTTAAGGAGTTTTGGACTATATTCAAGGGAGCGAAAGCATGAGAATTATGTTTTACTGAGTTAGCATGGGCAATGAGTGTGGACAATGGACTGGAGGTGGAAGGATTAGTCAGGAGGCTCCTGTGGTGATTTGAATGGGATATGAATCGGAACTGAGGAAGTGACAGTGGGGATCCCAAGAGGACAGATGTTTAGGAAATCAATAGACAATATTTGGAGATAAATTATACACTAGGAGTGAGGAACGAAGAAATCTGTGGAAGTAGGGAATGAGTTCAGTGTGGAACATATTGGCTTCAGGATCCTAAGGGATGTTTAGGGGGATGATGATTTGACAGGTGAATTTTGGGGTTTGGAGCTTGACATGAAGATGTGTATGAGGGACACGTGATTTGGAGGCATCAACCTTTAAGAGTTCAAGAAGGAAGTAAGCATTAAAAAAAGAATGGAAAAAAATAGTGATTACTTTCTCTTAGTCTCTCAGTAGATGTAAATTTAACCCAAATAAACTTTATGTTGAAATCAGACTAGAAGGTATAATTCTAAAATAAATAAAGCAATATAAACTTTATAAAAGTTTGCTTGGAAATTTATGCAGACTCTTGCATTAGACTAGTGTTTCTTGACTAGGGGCAAATTTGTCCCCATTTAGCAATGTCTGGAGACATTTAGAGTTGTCATAACTGGAAGAAAGTACAGGGGACTGTTACTGACATTTGGTGGTAGAGGTCAGAGATGCTACTAAATATCCTACAATACACAGGACATCCTTCTCCCAAATAATTATCCAGCCCAAAATGTTAATAGTGCCAAAGCTGAGAAACCTCTGCCTTAGACAACTGAGCTAGCAATTTTGTTGAAAAAATTGAAATCATCCTTAAGTTGTTTTTCTGATCAAGAAACACCATAGAAGAACTTTGATATGATGCATGAAAGAACCTTGATATTCTGGCCAAGAAGTTCATTCCAGTAAGCTTTTCTAACTCAAAAGGCCATTTCTCTGCTCAAAACCCCTTGTGTGCATGGGAGCACTATGGACACACAGCACATTGAGGGCTCCAACAAAGCACAACACTTTACCTACTGAACTCCACCATGCAGGTTAGCTGTTGATGCAATGATAGTGAGTTCTATAGCATGGGGATAGATGGGAAAGTATATAGAGCCAAAGACATCTAAAAAATGGAGGGTTGAAAATGACCATCAATTTTGGCTGCTGCATTATACTGCTATTCTGAGGTCACTTTTGTGTTCTATTTTGCTTTTCTTCTAAGAATACTTTGGTAAATTTTGAGAAGCATAGGTGTAGTGGCTTCCTAGTCTACTGGACAGATGTGCAGGCCTAGAATATTTTTGACCAATAACCTTAGATGCTTTCCAAAAAAAAAAAAAAACCTTATGAATAACTAAAGAATATTTTCAGCTGTTTAGCTTCACTATCTCACCCTCATTAATCACACATTACACTCATTAATCATATTATAAAAGAGGATCATTAACAACTGTGGCCAGATGTACAGGCAAATCCCCTGCCTGGAAGCCATGCCTGAAAAATTACTCAGCAGACTGGATTACGCCCAACTGTGGTAGGACAGCACCAAATGGGTGACATCACTGTGAAGTTCAGAGGAACCATATGACACAGATAATTTCTTGAGTTATGATCCTAACAACCAGAGAGATGCAAGGATAGGACCATATACGGGCAAACAGAAGTGAGATACTCAAAGATTCCAGTTAACTCTTTTTGTAGATAAATTTAATATTCCGACACTTGCTATAACAAAATTCGTAAAGTCAGAATTTACTCACAGTTTCAGGTTAATTGAGTTCTTAGTTTTAGTGATTCCTTTCTCTCTATCTGTCTGTCTATCTGTCTATCAATCATCGATCTATCTATACACATATATATCTTGTATTCTATTGACTTACAGGGAATGATTTAGATTTCATTTTTGCCAATCTCTACTCCCCTCACACAATTCCTTCATCCTCCTGATACTTATGTTATCTTTTTTAGTTAGAGTAATAATTACTTTGTAATAATTATTAATTGTGTTATTCACAGTTGCACCGTATAATGCACTATGATTACATTTCTTCTCTCTCTTTTCATTTGCTTAGTTTTCTGTCATACATAATACCGGTCACTTATTCATTACCGAGCCCAGCGATAGAATTCTGAAATTATTCTCAGTACAGTCAGACTTATTAGGTAATCTACTAGTTTCAGTGTTATCCTGGTGATCTCCCTACTGAAATCTTCTACTTTTTGCTACAACTGGCCTGGTTGATTTGAGGCCTGCACAGAGCAGTGGACATGCAATCTGTCTTCACCATCCTCTGGGGGAATTTTCCTACTTTCCTGGTGTTGTATGTGCTGCTCTTTCTTGGTTTTCTGCATCTTAAAAGTAGATCATACTTTCCAGTGGTTTTATGAGGACGAGTACAAGAGAAAGATTGGCTAAGTATAGACTTCCAGAGAGGAAATGGTTTTCATTAGGATATTTAAGTCATTGCCCCATTTTCTTCTATCATCCTTCATTGTAATTGAGAAGTCAAATGCCATTCTGATTTCCTGCCAGCCACACTGGGCAATCGTTCCCTTCCCCTTTCTAAAGTTTTTAAGATCATCTCTTTGTCTCTAGTGTTCTGAACTTTTACTAGAATGTGCCTTGGTATAGGTCTTTTTCATAAAGTTCTTTGATCATACCAGGGTTCTTTAAATCTAAAATTTGTTTTCATCGCTCTTAAAGTTTGCTCAATTCTATTTTACATAATTTTCTTACCTCGGTTTACTCTTTCCGAAACTCTTATTAATATTATTTATTAGTATTGAACATTCTCTAATAGAATCTTTAAATTTTCTTATTATCTCTCCTATTTTCTGCTTTCTGGGAGACTTTCTTAATTATATCTTTTAAACTTTTTTTTGGAAAAAGATATCGCTAGATTTTGAATGTATGTGTATATGTTTTGCTTACTGTTGAATTCTCGATGGCTAAACAGGGCCTGGCATATGGTAGAAATTGAAAAAAAAATTTGAAGTAGAAATTGAAAAAAATTGTTGAATTGAATAAATGAATGCTATCATATATTTTTAACTTTGTGACTGTTCTTTTATATAGCCTCTAATTTTTGTTTCTTGAAGGTAATTTCTTCTCTTATCCCTTATATTAATTATAGATGTTTTAGAATTTTCTTGTAACACCACACATTTTTTATTATCTTCTTCTACTTGTTTATTTTTATCTCTGTCTTTTATTTTGAAAACTTTCTTCACATCTCTGGTGATCTTTGGCTTTCCAACTAGAGCCACATAAAACATTTTGTACTCATGAGCGGAGACTAGAGTGCAGGGCTTCTCCACTCGGTTATGTGGCTACGATGTTTCATCGGAGGAGCCTGAGTGGTCATCGACTATAGATCTTTTTCTCAGGCTGAATTAAAAAAGAGTTTAATTGTGGCAAAATATACCTAACATAAAATTTACCATCTTAACCATTTTTAGGCAGAGAGCTCACTAGTGTTAAGTATATTCATATTGCTGTGCAACCAATCTCCAGACTCTTTCATCTTGCAAAACTGAAACTTCATACCCATTAAACAACAACTCCTCATTCCGCCTGTTCCTCTCCCTTTCCCACTTTCTCGTAACTACCATTCTACTTTTTGTCTCTGTGAATGTGATTACTCTAGGTTCCTCTTATAAGTGGAATCCTGAAGTATTTGTCATTTTGTTATTAGTTTATTTTATTTAGCATAATTTCTTCAAGTTTCATCTATGTCATAGCATGTGTCAGAATTTTCTTTCTTTTTAAGGCTAAATAATTTTCCATTGTATGTATACACCACATTTTGTTTATCCATTCACCTATTCATAGGCACTTGGGTTTCTTCCATCTTTTGATTATTGTGAATAATGTCGCTATGATCTTCGAGATCCTGCTTTGAGATGTTCTTTTGGATATATACCCAGAAGTGGAATTGCTGGATTATAATTCTATTTTGCATTTTTTGAAGCATCACCCTACTGTTTTCCATAACACCTGCACTGTTTTACATTCCCATCAACAGTGCACAAGGGTTCCAATTTCTTGACATTCTCATCGACACTTGTGATTTTTTTTTTTTTGATAGTAGCCATCCTAATGGGTGTGAGGTGATTTCTCGTTGTAGTTTTAATATGCATTTCCCTAATGATTAGTGATGTTGAGCATCTTTTCATGTGCTTGTTGGCCTCAGGCTGGTTATTTTATCAGAAAAGAATCATCTCTTGTCCAGGCAAATAAGAATGGTTATCCACATTTGGGAAGAAAAGCAGAAGGGAGCTGGCCTGGGAGTGTGGCCATCAGTGTGCAGATTTTTATCTACCCTTTGTTTTCAAGATTATGTTCCCACTTTCATGTAGTTCTTGTGTTCTGAGTCCAGAATCCCTCCTATTCAACCTGTCCAGGGAAGGACTCTCCAGATGTCAGCTGGAGAGGGAAAGGAAAGTGAAAATCAACGATATTAACTGTTTCTTCTAAATAGTTTTCCTGTTTCAGTCACACCTGTACCCTTACTTTAAGAGATCACAGTTGACTCCAATTTCTGAGCCTTAAGGAGCTCTGCAACACCGATCAGTTCACTTCTTGGCATGATCCCTATGACTTTTATTTGCTTTCTCATTTTAAAAAATTTGCCGTTCTTATTCATTTTCCCATTCTCTATTTTTCTTCTGGGGTTATGTCTTTTATCCCATTATTGCAGGAGAGGGTGGAGGTGAATATGTTTCTAATTTGCCGCTTCAGTTGAAAGTCCTCATAGTTGTTGTCATTGTCCTTTCCCTTCTCCTCCTTTCCCTCCTCCTCCTTCTTCTCCTTCTCTTCCTCCTCCTCCTTCTTCTTCTGCTTCTGCTTCCTGATCAATAATCTTTCTTTCCACTTAGCCAGAGGGGACAGAAGGGAACAAAAGCAGAGACAGAGTTCTCATGAGACATTTTACCAAGATTTAGTAAAATAAAAATGAGGATGAGCATCGTTCTCCAGGTATTTGATGCCCCTGATGCAGCTGTCAGTCCCTACTTTAACCCTTCCTTGACTCCCATTTTCTTAGTTCATACTTTTTTAGATTTTTGCCTAATAGGAAAACATTTCTAACGCATGCCATCCTCACTAGGAAGGTAGAATTTGATATACACTGTTTGTTTTACACACAGTCTCTCAGGAACTCATTGACTCTAAGTTTGGGGGATACTTCTTTAGAAGGACTTATGTGTTTTGTTTTGGTGTCTTTCAGCACCTTCACATAAAGCTATAGTTTCATCATAATACCACAATAAGAAGATTAATTGAAGTCAACAATAAATCTACCTGTCATTTTGTACACCCTTAGATGGACTGTAGCCTGTTCTGATCTGAAACACAAAACATTTCCAAAGGATTATCTTTCAGGACCCAGAAAAAAAAACTATTTACTATTTATTATTACCCACTGAGCTGGGGAAAGCCTTGACCTTTAAATAAACTGTTGAAAACTCTGAAACAAGCCTTTGATCCTGGGAGTACTCAATTAAATGAAACATTTTAAAAGTAGAAACTTTTATTAAATAAACCTATTTAGCTTGTTTATGCCAAACTGCTCTCTCCAATCTGAGTAAAAAGTTTGCTCAAATGCTGGAGTACCATTACCGTTGTCCATAATTAAGATTCTAATCAGGTATTTTGGGTATGTGCAGTAATTTCAATTATTTTTAATATTATATTTAATAATAAGGGTACATGCATATGGTGCTTGCGAAGTTGGAATTATTAGTCCTAATGTATAGAGGGGAAAACTGATGTTCAGGGTATATATAAAACTATTTTCTAATGTCAAAATGGTGAGTAATAAAGTGAAGGAGCTAAGGCACAATGCCGGTACTTAGATTCCATCTTCAGTGACTGCTACGATGCAAAATACTTGCATCAAACTACATAAATATTAGAGAAAAGTCATCAAGGGTGTGAAGGACAAAAGAAGTGAGGAGCAGTAAAAATTATGATATTTGATAAAGAACCCTCTCCTCACCTTCCCCAAACCATTCAATGATCTCCTCACAACCTGGGAAGTTGTTATCCTCTTTACCTGTGCCTGGAATTGTGAATATTCTCTAGGTATTTTGGATAGAATAACCAACCCAATATAAAAAGAACACACTGAAGATTCCTTCATAAAAGCTGCTTGTTTAATTGCCAGGAACTGACGAAAAGCTTACTGCTCATCAGTTTCCAACACTAAGGAAGAACGAAATTATTTACATAAAGGTGGGCTTCCTGGTTTCATTTCTGCCTGGGTTCAGGAGCCACTAGCTTTCTAAGAGAGCGATCTACAGCCACCAAATGGCTCAACAACCTCAGCGTTAGAGCACACGACCTGTTTGTCTCCTGGCCCCACTTCCAGGTGCCCTGGGCGTCTCTGCTTGGACTTCATTAAATTTACACACAGAACTAACTTGAATGCAGTCACCTCTAGTTAGGACAATCAGAGAAAATGGCTTCATTTGGAAGACTAAAGAAAAATCTGTTCACATTTACTAAATACCTGGCTTCTTAGGTGTTTATAAAGAATAAAGGGACAGATTTTTACTCTTTTCCAGGAAAGTTTAGGAAATAGTGGAATAAAGCAGTTTTCTTCTTTTTTCTTCAGAGAAAGCCTTTAACCTGAGAGATGATGGTGAAGAAGTCAGGTCCTAGTAAATAAAGAAACGGAAACCTAATACTACCAACATGTACGAGAGCAGAATATGACTTCTGTATTAAGGAAAATGATGAACGTTTTCACATTATGGGAACTGCTTTAGCTCAACCTTAAAATAGTGCTTTAGAGATATGTGAGGACATAGAGAAATTTGTCTCTACAGTTTAAACCTTTTCTCTTCCACAAAGGCTTCTAGTAAGAATATGCTTTGGACTAGAGCTAAGAGAACATGAAAGAAAATTTCTAGCCTTGAGTGTTGCTGCCACCTACATGGCAAGGACTACAAACAAAACCCAGCACCTTTCTGGACAGGCATCGGCTGCAGTATACTTTCTATGAAAATATACTTTAGAAATCTCCGAATTTGTTTATTTGACTATCCCAATGACAATTGAAATGCTGGTAGTATTTGTAGTTTTCACCTCACTTCCTAACTCAAATCTTTGCAGAAATTGGACTAACTGGTTTTGCTTGGGTTAGTAGAAATACACTGATTATTTGAAATAGAGGCTGATCCAAAGAAATCTTCCTTATAAAAACAATCCCAAGCGCAACTTGATCCTGTGGCTATGACTGTCTCAGGGAGAGAGGATAAAGGCTCTGAATACCAGTGTGCTAGTTTTTTGTTTTGTTTTGCCCTCCCCACCTTTTTTTTTCTTGGCAGTCTCTAAAATACAAAAGAAAAAATTAAAGGTTTCCTCAGTTGATTATAACCATACATTGATGCAAATGGAGATAACATAAATGTAAATTTTTTTTTGATATAGATGAGAGGTTAATTCTGATAGGAAATACAGTTGACATTGTAGAATTACCAAGAAATCACTTTAAAAGTCTAAAGGAAATGTGATGTGTCAAGAACATATCATAGTCTGTCCTTTTATCTGAGATGGCATCTTGAGGGCACGATGCTCAGTTACTGAGGCTGTGTGAAAACACCTTCTCCCTAGAAAACGCACATGCAAGATTGAAAAGCTGATTGATGACTTTACAGATAATAGCAATTAAAATAATTGTTAAGTGAATAAATGATAGGTTCTGTACCAACCAGTTATTGCTGTTGCATAATGTTATGACTATTGGCATTTTGCAGGCATTTTGCACTTGGCAGATTTAAGCACAATGTTGTACTGAACGTGTACTGGTTTTTAAAAAACTTGAATCCTTGAATAAAAAAAGTCACTGCTACCTTTCCAATTAGTAGTGTGTTGAAGACAGAATGGATTCCTAAAATTGATGATAGGAAAACATGTTTTGTGCAATGAAAAAAAAGGCATTTGGTGAAACAATGTCAAAAGAAAGAACCGTATATGCCCATTTCCCTTGTACACCAATAGAAATAAGCCATTTCAAACATTTTCAATGGTCTATGACTTTAGTTTTCACAGCGTATTAAAATAATTATTTCTCACCATTTGTATAACTATAATCATGCTCATAATGATGCACTTGTCACAGTCTATTTACCTGCAGTATGCTTTCCAGGATAAAGGTGACTTTATCCCAGACTTAATAGTTAGGGCCCAAGACTAGGGACGGCAAAAATTCTCAGTAATCAAGACAAATATATTTGAATACAAATATATTTTAATAAAAGTTATGAAAATCAGATTAATGCAAAAAAATCCATGGTATCAAAAATTTAAATAAAGGTGGGATCTGAGAAGTTTGGAATGAGGGCAAGAGGAGTGAGAGTTGTGCCAGAGTTGTGCCAGTATAGGCCCCCCCCAACTCCTGTCCTGCCAATGAGATATAATGACGCATATTGTTTTTCAGGGGTCACAGGTTGACTGGGAGTTTTAAGTGGCATGCTTTTACTGAAAGACTTAGTTCCTTTCTGGTTTATGTTTTTCTCCTCTATGCCATCTGTAGAGTCCTTGTTGACAGAATTGCAGCAGAGCGGTCTGGAAACCACCGTATGTGAAGCCACGTACCTTCACCAGAAAGATGTCTACTCAAGAAAGTTCTAACTCTGCAACTTTTTTGGTCACAGTTAATTCTGAAGATATTTTACAATGCTAACTATGCGCACATTTACAAAGCGATGACTTTCTTACGTAATTAGACATGACTTCGGGCACTTTACATGTAAAACATTTTGTGGAGAATCAAAGGGTATACAGTACTGTTTTAAAATTACTGCATAATCAAAGTATATGCAATATAAAAATTTAAAAATTACATGAATGAGTCCGTTCTGCAAAACTAAGACTTTAAAATCAATTGCATTAATGTATTCTCGGCCTTTAAACACATGGCATAAAACTTGATTTTTAAAAATTCAATTATTATAATGTGCCCTCTCAAGATTGAAGAGAAACACTATCTTTTCTAAAATGTTCACTTCAATAATTATAAAAGGTTTTTAATACAGAACATTGGAGAAAAATACATAAGGAAATAAAAATTACCCTAAAATGCTACCATCTTGGGATAGAATGTTAATATTTAGCAAAGTGTTTTCCTATAATTTTCCTAATTGTGACATGTTCAAAGTTAGCCTTAACTTACTTTTTAAAAGAGCAACAGAATGTTTCAGGCCTGAGGCTACCTCTCTAGTTATGTTTATAATACTACAAATTTTACCTTATATTTGAAGTGCTTTACAGTGTTCAGATTGCTTTCCATAAACCGTCTTGTGGACTGCCTTTACACAAACCCTGTGAAGGAGTGCTCGACACGGATGGGGAAGCAAGGTTTTGAGAAGCACAGTTAAGGACATGCTGCCTAGACACATGGCAATGAGGCCTTGGCTCTTAAACCTACATTCTCCCAGATTCTTTCCATTGCAATATAGCCAGTACGTAACTCCACAATGAATAACAGAATCCCCACTTATAAATTTGAAGATATGATATTCCTTGTAAGAAAATATATAATCATTAATATAATCAAGATTATTGCCAAAAAAAAATCCCACAAGATAATTTTTTAATGAATTATTTATTAGAATGACAAGGAAGACTGGATACGAACACATTCATTTACTAATACGATTTTTCCACTTGTTACTTAAGGCTAGGCCATCAGAAGGACAAACATGTAATCAAGAGGCAGTCAGTTTTGACTTTCTAGCTGTAGCACCAAGTGGTTAGGGTAAGTGGTTGATCCAATTAATTGTGTGGCAACTTGCTCTTTAAAGTTCTCTTTACAAAAGAAATTACCGAAACATGTTGAATATAAGTCAATATAAAGAAATCATTTTTAAACAGACTAGTAGATTTGTGTCATAAACACACTTGCACTGGATATTGGGAAACATTACTTAAATGTACATTTTTAAAACTCATTTTAGGAATTAAAAGTTTTAATACTTAATGGTGTTGGACTCCAGAATTTATATTAATAAAAGATTTCAATTAGTCATATATATGCATTATTAAATTTCAGCAAAAATATCTTGAAAATCTCATTTAGTAATGACAGGGTTATGCTAATTCTAATTTCCTATAGGTAGTGACATCATAAAATATTTATCAAAGATTCAGTATTGGTTTTCTTAGACCTACAAAAATGCTAAATATGGCAATGGTTTAAACTTATTTTTGTTCTCCTTTGAAAAGGGAATAATAGGACATAGCTACATAAATAAAGCTTATTTTTATATAACACTAAAATGTGAGCATCCAAATAAGTTTTAACTATTAAAATTGCCCCTTGAGAGGACATGAATTTATTTGATATTGCCATCATTAAAGATGTTTTTGGGAGTCCTTCTTGTAATGGCCTTCAGAGCCAGTACACAGCATGCAAGAGATTGTGTTCCATTGCCTAGCTTGCTACATTCCTTTATTTTGAAACCTTTTCCAAATAGTGATTGACTATTTCCAAAGCATTTATGTCGATTTTCGAGGGATGATAATTTTCCATGATTATTCATATTATCAGTGTTATTGTTCGTGAAATACAGCTCAAAAGTTATTACAAGCAATGGTATCATGTCTGAGAGGAAAGAAAGGGCACACATTTCCATCTATTTTAAAGGAGTCACACACATTTTATGTTTATTTTCTGGTATATTCATTCACATCAATCATTAATTATAAGCTTCTTAAGGGTACAGACCATGCTATTTCTATTCTCTAATCTCCCGTATCCTGGACCACTACATCCCAGAACAAGAGTTAATGCTGGTGTCCCCAAAATGTTTGTTGAATTGAAGTGACTGGAACTTCCCTATTAGACAGATAGGTAGATATAGATATCATATATTTAAATTTGTATTTCCATTTTTCTATGGACTAAGCAACATTTGTATTTATACACAAACTAATAATCTTTGATAATTTTCTGTAAATCCAGGAATTGTACAAGATAAATCAGCAAATAAATCAGGTAACTAAAGACCTTAATAGATGGGCACTTTATGTCTGTTCCTATTTACATTGCTTCACATATTTTAGTTTAAGAATTCCTGTAAGCCACACTTCTTTCTGGGAAGAGAACTATAAGAATTTATGCTTCATAAGGATCAATTGTGCTGTGCTATAAGTAGATACCCCTTTCCTAGTTCACAACTACATGTCCAACAAGATCATCCTTTAGCTAAAGACATTAGCCTCTATGTTATTAGAAGTCTGAATTAACTTGACTCACAAGATCGGTCTCAGTTATATTGTGTATCACTTATTTGGGCTAATCGACGACTAAATGGAACTAGCTATTTGTTGACAACATTTCATCCTTAGGGATCAGATTTACCGCAGGGTGATTGATCTGAATTAAAGTATCTACTAAAATAAAATGTCCTATCCTAACAAATCGAATAAATTTGGCAAAGTTTTAGATTAAATACACTGAAACAATATTAAAATTAAAAGCATTGTGTTATATTGTTTAAAAGCAAGGTGGTTTTAATGTTGTTTATTATATAATTCAGGAACTGAAAAGATAGAAGAAAATCTAAAATGGTGTTAAATTTGCTTCTGTAGGCTACCATTCCTTGCTGGAATTATGAAAAGAAAAGTAAGAAACAGAAATATAGGATGATTTAGACAATGATTTTATACAATTGGATAAGTTTGGATATTTTTGATCAGTGATTACACTTTCATGTACTTTGGCTAAAGTATTAGCAAATCTACTACTACCTAATGTCTTGATCAATAACAACATAGCTTATATACAATGATAAACAAATGACATGTTTTTGGTTTCCTTATTTATCCAAATCCAGTTCCTACAGATAATATTGCATTTAGCACAGCTTGCAGAAGCACATCTTTGCCATCCATGAATGAGGTCTTGGCTTACCTAGAAAGAAAATACATTATCTTGGGTTATATGATGAAATAAAGAAGATGAAAAAAAAAATGGAGGAAAGGAGAAAGGAAGGGAAGAAGAGAGGAAAGGAGGAAAAAAGGAATGAGACAAGAAATAAAGAAAGAAAAAAGAAAAGAAGGAAGGAATTACCTATTCATTTCTACATTTCTTTTCTATCCTGAAGTAAAATACGTTAATATAATAAAAATGCTGTCTTATAAACCAGACCCCAAGTAAAAATATTTTAATTGCGCACATTATTAATATGTTTTTTTTTTTTTCACTGCCAAGAAAGATGAAAGTTTTCAATGAGACGAACTGGGTTTTAAATGAGTAAATTTCCATAAATTTCAAGGAGCTGAATTATTTTTAGAAAAACCCACAACTGCAGTTTTAGGGTCAAATGTTTAAATGTTAGTTGAAATATGGCTTGATTGATAGAATGAAAAAAAAATATTTCTCAAACTACTTGGGTCATTGTTATTGTAGGCTAAAAACATATCACTTGCTTTAAATTAATTTGACTATCAAACTAGTTGGAGCATTGTGCCTTAGGTAACGACTTCTAAACACATTTCTATTAATTATGTGACCATGCATAGTAACTTCCACTTCCACTGGCAAAAACTCAAAAAGCTGATTATTTGGTTTAATTAAACCAATATCCAATATTGTATGCCATATACAATATATACAATAATGTATTAGTCTATAATTTTACATATTTTAAAAGTTATGAGGTTGATGCTTAAATTTTTCCCTTTGGGTAAATTTTGAAAAATATCGATATAGTTAAACACAACTAGGAAAAGGAGCTTGTATGTTTTTTACCACTGAAATTTTTCTTACTTCTAGAACATTTTTTTTTTTTTTTAGCACTAACCATAAGAAGTGTGTTCTCTATGGCCATGATTGATGGGCTGCTCACACATTCCACATTTTTTCTGCTTCATGCATCATCATCAGCCATCTCCAACACTCCAGTCCTGAATCTGTCCTACTTTCTGTTACCTGATTTTTGCTGGTGATTCATGAGCCAGAATAGTAAAAGAAAAAAAAAAAAATCCACCTTGGCTTTTCACAATGTAGTATCCCTCTGGAAACTGTGAGAAACCTAGTTTTGTTCATCAGATTCATGTAAATGCAATATTGATTGACAATGCTGTACATAGAACTACACACATAAGGTGCTATATAAAAACCACTAAAATGTTCTATTAAGGATAGAAAGCATACTGATTATAAACTACTTCAGAAAGATGTGAAAATGCTTATCTGAATGCCTTTTTTTTTGTACTTTCAAGCTCTTTCTTGTCACTACTATTTTCAGCTCGAGCTATATTTAAGTGTACTGTCCCTAGTGCACTAGGAAGTAAAATTCTTAATTTTACAAGCCAATAAGGTGACTGAAACTGAAGGTCTCTCATTAACACTTGGGTAAAAACTGTGAATGTCATGCTAAACTTTTTATCATCATGAGCGCAAAGATGAGGGGCAAGAAACATTGAATTTTAATCACTGCCTGAAATAGTTAACAAGAAGTGAACCAGCAAAAGATGAAACTGAACTATTTTTGTGATAGCATCCTTCAGATTCAGAAGTGACCAGGCCTTAAAGAGCCGAAGAAAGAAAGTCTAATGGCCCTAAAATCTCAAAAAAGAGAACTGCAAGTTCATGATGTTGTCTCAGTGCTTCTATTACTAGACATCAAAGTTATTCCCACAGGTTTCAGGAATGTATAAATGCCAGTGAAGAAACAAGTAGACTTCAGAGAATCTAAGCTAGAAACTTCAATCTGGGATTCACCTGTGAGGCAAAACTCTTTGCTAATGAATTATTCCAAAGAAAAGACACGGCTGAGGGAGACCTTAACCTATCAGACAAGACCTCCGGGTTCATGAGCAGGGTCAGAGTAACAAGAATGCTACAGTCTAAAGTTGCTCTGCTAACCTTAATGGACTGCAGGCACTCACCTGGGTATATACAGCTTGAACCAATAAAGAGATCACAGTGGCATGATGCATAAAGGTAGAGTGCTCTAGAGACGAGGTGAACAACCACGGCACCAGGCCTCCAAACTGTGACCTATATGCACACTCCAGCCATTTACAAATGGGTCATTCCAGTCAATTCAGTGCTGGAGAGCAGTGATGTCAATGAAAAAATAAACACACTCTACAGATGGAGTTCAAAATCCACTGTATTCAAATATAATCAATTTGTGAAGTCAATCTTACTGTTTTATATCATTTCTAAAAATTTGATTTTATCAATGACATTTAAAAATGTTATATCAATGTTTGAAAACCTCCAACCTCACCTTTTTAAAAAGCTATTTTAGTTTTTCGGTGATTCAATGCTCCTTTGCCCTTTGCATATGCAAGTGAGTTGTATTAGCAAGATGAAGATAAAGGAGCTAAGGTAGAATGATGTTTAGTGGATTTACAAAGAAAAGACTTTATTTGCAAAGAAGAATATATGAGACAATATTCTTAAACTGTCCTTGAATGGGAAAATAATTTTTTGTTTTTATTTTCTATATGCTGTTCAAACAACTGGACTATTCATTAAAAATGATGTAATAAATATATTAGTCATTTAGGATTGCATAGATAAAACCATGTAAGGTCAATATCCATTAAAGCTAGAAGACTGACCACATTCAACTTTGTAAATGGGGGATTTTGCACGTACATGAAAATGTTAAAAGGAATTTTAAATGAGTGATAATATTCCAGGTGAAAATGGTAAGAATGATGCATTCATGATTTAAATGCACTTCCTTCTATACAAGGAATAATGAATACACTAATGCAAGTTTAAACTTAGCTACTGAAGCACCTCTTTTGGTTGGAAGACATCTTCCCAAAGCTTATCATTTAAAAACTTCAAAATTTGTTTTTTATTCTAACAAAGGTAGTTAAACATATTTTCCAGAGAAACATCACTCCTATGTGGTAAATTGAGGTAACAACTGCCAAAATAATGTTTCTAGTTTTGGAGCCCCTACATTTGAATGACTTAATATTTCGAAGTTAATTTTTGGACACTGAGAAGTAGATACTCATATTTCTGCAGTTCAGGAGAGTCCCTCTATGCCACCAATTTCATGTATCTTCATGTTCAGTTTTAAGAATTTTGCTTCTCAGATGCTCTTACTTCAAAAAATGCATTCTCTCATCGAAATCTTTCTTACTAAACAAGGACCTCTGTCAGAAGTGTCTTAATTTCTTATCACAGAATTTTATCCACACAAGGAGCAATAAATAATTCATGTCATTGCCTCTTTGTTGTGTGTCCCTGAACTGCACAGAGCTGGAAGGCTGACAGCTGTGTCAGGACAAGCACCAAAGATCTGACATGACAAGTGACTAACAAGTTTCTTTCAGTTCATAGTGAAAGAAGACAATGGCCCAAAGTGCAGAAAGAAATCCTGAAACAAAATAAAACTGCTTCTTTCTTTTTACCTAAGTGTTTGCTATGAGCTTATTTCCAACCCACAAGCCCTGGTCATTTTATAGGACTGCCCAGCCCCCTTTATTCCTCACACTCGCTTGGCCATTTACGCCTGGCCACGGATCAATATGAGCAATTCTTGGAGAAATACGATGTCTCCATGACAACCAAGCCACAAATTCTCAGTGGAAGGCAGTGAGACCAGTAGTGAACTCTCCAGAGGTTTCTAGGCCTATAAGGCAAGATGTCTTAAAATGCAGGAATGGACAGAGGAAAAAGCCAGAGTAATTCATTCTTTATTACCAGTTTAATGATGTCCGATGCATAGAACAGTACTCACTTTTTAAGTTAAGATTCCATATCAGCACTTATATTTTCTAATTAAACTTTCTGTTTTGTTATATCCTTTTGTTTATATCAATCAGCTAGGCTACGTTATATTTGAATCTCACAATAATTCCACGCATATTGAGGGATAATGGAAATTTATTCTACTTTTGAAATGGCATAAAGCTGATGTATTCTTGCCAAAACAATAAACACTTAGGTAAAAACTTGACTCATGCATTGAACAGCCTGATGAAATGGTTGATAGAAAACTGTTTATTCAGACAGTTTAAGAACATAGTCAAAATTAGGCAATTTGAGTCAAAACGAAAAGTAATTTTAAAATACACATTTTTAGAAATTGAACGCTACCACTACGCTGACCTTTCTATAGTGGTACCAATCTACATTTTCATCTTTTAGATATGGCAGGGGGTGGGGCTAATGTGCTGATTAAAAATTTCTGTCATTGCTAAAGATATCATTTCTCAGTTCCATGGGAAAGTTGAAGCGTGGCTGAGAACAGACACACAACAGCAGTCCATCTTTTGAGGAATCTTGGTGAAGTGGCGGGGTCTGAAATGCAATGCCATCGCCACTGGGCCTATCGGGGTTCCGAGATGACTTAGGGGACCTGACATAGATTGCAGGCTGCACCTTTCACTGAAAATTAAATCTCAGTAGCTCTCCTCCGGGAAGGATCAGGGGACTGTTTGCAGCTGCCCCCTGTCAGCGAAGGCTACAAGATTTGGAAATCTCTTAACTAAGCTGACAGGCCACAGAGAGGATGAATCAAAAATCTGATACATGGATCAGCACACAAAGATTTGAGAGGGTAGAGGGTACACAGCAGCCAGAGAAAATAGGAAAGAAAAATGTTCAGTAGGGGGAGATTAACTCTTTCATTCATGATAAGGTAACTTTTAGCACCCTGTGGCTTTGTAGTGATCCAGGAATGTCATTCGACTTTCACAAGATTATTTTCATTTTAATTAATTAGTTGTTAAGGCTAGGTATGCTTCAAAACATAACAAAAACAGAAACAGAAATCCATGCTTAAGTGTTCCTGGCCGTATTGTTCCAGTACATTTCCATCTATTCTTTCTACAAAAAAAGATACAATCATAAGTAACTTGGACATCAGGTGAATTGTATTTTGTGAGGCAAGGTTATTGTTTTCTTTTCTTTTGTCTTGTTCTAAGCAGTTGTCAACATCCATTAGTCCATTACTGTTATGCTGAAGTCCTCTCACCCCAGTTAAAGTCTTGTTTGTATTTAGAAAGGCAAATAGATTGTAATGATGACAATTTGTGTTTCTTTTCTCTCTAACTCTCCACTTCCTCTTGATCCCATTATTTGAAATATTTAAAATATTGCCATTTCTCCAATTTCCAATCTCTGTCTCTATTAACCAGTTTAGCCTAAAATTGATGATAATGAACTAATAGTGTCAGCTTCCCTTTTCAGTCATAAAGCCTTTGTACTTCCTCCAACTGAATTCTTGATGAAAGAGGAAAAGATAACAGCTCCACACTGTGACCCCTGGAGGTGACCATTAATTTGACAGTGCAGCTGCTAAGAGAAAAGAGCATTACAATGTCCTCTCCTCCCACCCCTTTCCAAGGACCCTAAAGCTGTGTCAAATTTATCATTTTATACTTGACTATTTTTAAATGGCTTTCACCTGGACTCTCAGAATCTTCCACGACACATCTGTCAGGCATGTTCTCTGTGTCTTGGAAGTTTGCCGAGTTTGAGTTGCTGTCATGCTTGACCAGACTGGTTGAAGCTGTGAGAGAGAGAGAGAGCAAGAGAGAGAGAGAGAGAGAGAGAGAGAGAGAGAGAGAAGGAAGAGAAAGAATGATGAAAAAGTAATAATAAACACCATTAAAACATTTCCTTTCAGTTTCACAGCTATTTCCAGGGACACACGATGTAAACACAAACAATAAATTGAAATAAAATGTATCCTCTAAGTATGTATTGGCAGACATGTAATTAGTTGAAAAATCTATAGATGAGACTTTATCTTAGAAGAAAAATAAGTTCATGGCATCAGCTTAAAAGCTACGAAGTAACAAAGCGATCCCTTCGAAATATAAATCGTATTTTTAATGCATAAATCTAAAACAATATAGTCAATTAACGGCAGCAGGACACAGAGAGAACATCGGACTAGTCAATTAGGAAGACTAGCACTAAGCTGGTGCAGTGGTTTCTTTTGTAGTACAAATCATAGCTGATTAACACTTTTCATGCATTTTAGTTTTCTTTCATCAAATTAAAAACTATGGCAGCAAATACCCCAAAACAAACAAACAAACAAACAAATAAATAAATAAAAATTGTAAAATACAGAACGAATACACCGCAAATGATAATAAGTAGAGCTGATGTTTTTAACGGTAGGTCCCAGACAACTTGTCATGAAATATATTTTTCTGAGTAGGAATTATGAACAGAGACAGAAGCTAGCACAAGAACCTAAAATTTCCTATAAACACATACAACCACCAGTTCTGTTAGAGAAACAGACTCACATTTCTACATTTTCCCACTAGTTGTAACACTTGGTCTAAATTACCATCATAAGTAACATATTTCCATATTACATTTATTCAAGGAATCATTTGTCAGGAAGAGTGGACATTGCATTCATGAAAAACACTCAGTGATATAAATTATGCCATATTTATCTGAAGCCAAACAATATAAATATATATATCATTAACTACATTGGAATTTTATCTATCACAGATTGCTGCAGTAAACATTACCACTGTCTCCTCAGGTCTTGAAAACACATATAACATATTATTTATAAGCTATAAATGCAAAAAAGAAAATAAATATATTTATGTCATACACAAAATAATATGTTTGTTGGTACAGGGGAGCGAAACAGGCCGCTGTTTCCAAATCTCCATTAGGAGATAAAAGAGCAAATGTAAAGGCTGGAGACTCTTACTTCACACATTCAATAAGTGACACAGGGAGTGCTGCCCAAGGTCCAAAGCAGCTTTAGTAGAGCTCACACCTCTCATACTCCTCATCTTGTTTTCATGAAGTGTGCATAGTATTGATGATCATAACCTGAGGCCCACGTATATGCACTTCAAAGGAGACTAGTAATGTAATTCTGGTCCAAATATCCTCTTCAGTTTCACCAACCTTCTTAGAACTCACAGTACTCTATTCTATGGAAGTGTGAGCATAGTGTTTGAATTCACTGTTTCTCTAAAACCTTTTGTTTGGGAACAAAATCTGAGAGAAAAAGTATGAAATTCCAGTTTAAAATAAACACAGTTTTTTATTTTGTAAATTTGAATTTTCTGAAAAAAAAAAAAAAAGAAAGAAAGTTGGTACTTTGTTGGTATTTTATTCACTTCTCTATGTCCTGGGTCATAGAAGGTATTCCGGAAGAATTTGTGGGATAAATGAATGAATAAATGAATGAAATAGAGGTACCATGCTATATATCTTCCTGATACAAGAGGATACTTGCTTTGAACTATCTTCAACTAGATCCATTCAGTTTCTTATTTAGGCACACTTTGAGATGAAGGATGCTTATTTGCAAAATGGTCATGTGGGTTAGTCCGTGACTTGGTAGGAAATGTGACACATATGGCCTACGTAATTATCGATGTAGCTGTCTTTAATTTTCTTCAGTTTAGAACCATACTTACTGATTATTTAAATCCATAGATTTTTGTGAAATGTTTCTGTGGAATAATTAAATGCATCAAAATTGTAGAAAACTATTATACTGGACAAGATTTCTTGGCATGTTTTAATGATTTATTTTTTATCTCTATATACTTACTTGTTAATTTTCTGAAATATTTACATTGGTATTTATAATAGGGAACTAACTATCCAGCCAAATCTATTACTAACACCCAATGAAGTAGCACCTGTGTGTATTCGGGCAAATGTATTGCACTTATCATCCCATATATTGTTCTTCCATAATTTAAAACTTTCTCCCATTCTTTCATTTATTTATTCCTCCAAGAAGATTCAGTTCTAGATACAGGAGCCTCAAGGGGGAAGAAAACATGGTATTAGAACAATAGAGTAAATGCCTAGAACCATTTTAGTGGTTATAAAGTAGTCCCAGGAGGTACTGACATCTCAAATCACTTGAGAAAGCCAGCAAGTTTGATGTAATTTTAGGTGTATGATCTTCATTAAACTCACAGGAGTGGGTGCCAGGCAGATATTTTTGTCTCCACCTCTGATGTTGGAGGGTGTGGTTTGTGTGGGGGTAGGAAAATAAAGAGGCCTATTCTTCCAATATTTTTCTTAGTTACAATTTAGCTTCCAAATTTGAGATGGTACAAAATTTTTATTGGGTAGTTTATAGAGTATCCAATTACATATACTAAAGAAATACCTACATTCTTTCAATCAGGAACAAAAGACATTGGAGGTTAATTACTTTTTTTTTTTTTTTGATAGCTAATCTGTGTAATTGTTCTTTTGGGTGTTTCCTGTTATGTTTCATCATTAAACTCTGACATGATGTGTGACCAAGGCCTCTCTAATGAATCATTTCAAAAATGATGAGATCAACAAATATTGATCTAGTACTTATTATAGGTAAAGCTCTGTGGTAGACCATGTGAAGGGTAAAAATATGAAGGCACTTTTAATATGCCCTCGTACAACTTGTGATCTAGTTGAAATATAATGAAAAGTAACTAGTAGGAGTCTTAGAGAGAATATTCCAAGAGTGACATGGTTTTTAGAAATGCAGAGGCAATTCCCCTGAAATCGGGTAGTTGGAAAGTGAAATTTGATTTAGATCTCGAGAAGGAAAATGAGTAACCCAAAGGGAGCTCATTCAAGGCAAAAGAAAAAGTGTGAACTTGAGTGTGGCCAAAGAAGTACATTAGCCTAGTGCCACAAGTGTATTTTTTAACCAGAATGTTGCTGCCTGCTTTCATATGTATTTTTAATGAATTTTCCCTACATGTCTCTTTGAGCTTTTCCTGAATTCCTGTTGTGGTTAATTCTTCTCACCTGTAGAAGTTAGCTATAGACAGGTTTTTCCTAGCCCTAGATAGTCAATAATTTGATCTTTACTGATGGTGGGCCCATTTATCACAGTAAGTTGTCCTTTCACTATACATATTGACTTTTATTTATCAATACCAAAGTCCATTTGTAGCTCATCGCTAAAGTTCTTGGATATTTTCAGTAGTTTTTGAAGATGCATTTTAAAGCTTGGCAGAGAGATACTTTTGACATCAATATAGTGTAAATGGTTGCTAGGTTCATCCTTAACTTAAAATCAACTGTTTATTTCCTCTATAATGGATTCTGAAATAGTCTGCATTTGGGTGGGGGGTGGGGTTGAGGAGACGAAAACGACAAACTCTTCTTGGCAGTTCTACCACAGTAAGATGTAAGGCTCTTCCGTTTACTCATCACACACCTCAAAATATTGACAACTGAAAGGTCAGTGTTCTAACTATCTTTGTATTATCTTTGGTAGCTAGATAGAAGGAGAAGTCTATGTACTTTGTATTCATGTGCTTGACTATGGTGTATTTAATGAGTCTAATTTTTCTAGATTCTAAAGAAATGAGTGGTTCAAATGTAGACAATATGAAATTAGTAATTTTTAAACCACATTTAAGAACACCTAAAGAGGAAACCCAGAAGACTGTATGACACAGACTCAACAGAAGGATTTACTGTAAAAAAAAAAAAAATGTGATGACAGGGTCATCAGTGGTTATACTCCTCTATGTTTCTCTAGTCTCTAGTTTGGTTTTGATTAACCTCTAAAAATTCCCTCCTTACTTTTCAAATCACGTGCAGAAAGATGGTATTAACTCTTACATGTAGCCAGGCTTAGGCAGCAAACAATTCCAAGAAATATCCCCTCACCCCAAGAAGAGAATGACCACTGCCAAAAATCTCTATCACCTTCCACAAATAGCAGCTGGCCCTTCCAAGTTAGGCCACTATGTAGTAAATATAGAGCCCTTGTTAAAAATCCATATCATTTACAACATGAAAAAATCTGCAGTCCAAATAATGTTTTCAGTACAATGACTTACATATGATTTAAAAATATATCCCATCTATCACACATATGGACTTTTTGGAAGTATTGGAGATATCGATAGGAAAATAATTAATAAAAAAAAATACCAGTTTGAAATGTTGGTCATCCGAACAGAATAAACCACTGCAGTAGCAGATAAAACTCAGACTAAAATCTTAATTGCATCTTATTCAAGGGCATAAAAATAATGTACAGTCTGCAGAGGTCAAGAAAGAGTAAAAGACCACTCAGACTTGTGGAATGAGCAGTGGAAAAGAAGTTAAAGGCCTGAGTTTAAATCTACTAGCTCAATATGGTGGTCATGAGGATCACTTCCTTGGCTGATAATTTCACTGTCTCTCCAGTCTGAAGGAGTTAGTATGAAATCGACTAAAAAAATCTTTCCAGAAGCTTACAAGAAAAACAAACAAACAAACAACTACATTAAATTCAAGTATAAGTAAATACCAATGCAATACCCACAGATCCCATAAGACTATATAATATTTTAAATTAGAGGGAGGTGTAATCAGTGAAAAGCCTTTAAGTGGTAACACCAAATTTGTAAACAAAGAGGATGCCATTTGAACAGGCCTCAAATTCAGTTTACAAAGTGATTCTTTCTGGACAGATGTCTTATCAGGAAAACATATCTAGATAAAGAGCTATGTAAATATGACCCTTAATTTAAGAATACGTATTCTGAGATAATCAAGTAATAAGACCTCTTGATTCTATTTGAATAGCAATAGCTACATCCTCCATTAGACTTCAGGCTTACTTTGTCTTGAGCATAGACTGGAAACTGGGGGGCAGAGGTGGGGGGCGGGGCGGGGACCATATAGTGATGCCCAGAATTAAATATCTAATGCTTCCTTATAACTAATAATTGTTTTATGGACAAGTTCAGCAAGATGAGTTAACATTAGACTTACGTGTTTTTGCTATCTTCCTTCAATTGTAATCTGACATGGAATATTATTTTCTAGGTGACATTTTCCAGTATGAATTGCTTTAAGGATGACATATTTTTTAACTGGTAAAGAAATAAATTTTTTAAGATGCTGTGAAGATTAACTTATTTTGGTATTCTTACTAGATGTATAGAATTAACATTATAATTTCATTAAATATTTTGGGATATAAATATATATAATTGCAGGATCAAGCTAATGACTACCTAGTCTAAAAAAAAATCTGCTTATAGCTAACTTCTATGGGTGAAATGTATGTCTAGATCACCCAACTAATTTGGGGGAAGATAAACACGAATGAGAAAGAGATATTATTGTTTGCCGAATCTTTTAAAACACTGCTTTATTTCTCTTCGATACAGAAATGCCTCTGTTATCCAGAATGTTTGAGCAATGGGCTGCTTTGGTAAGGCCGATATACAAGCAAATGCATTCCTAGCCTAACACGGGACACAAGGCTCACATTAGATATTCAGAATACTTGTGAAATGACAAGGTAAAACTGCTAATGAGGATTCCTAAGAATTAAAAAAGCAATGATTAATTTCACTTGTAGTTTAAGGGATAAATTTTAGGGTCAGGCCTAGGGTTTATAGCTCAAGCATACCCAAATATCCTCCAAATCTATTATTAATGCCACAGGCAGTCTACATAATGAGAGTCCCTATCTGACTTATTTCTGATTGGAAAATAAAATTCCTCATGTGTAGCACCCAAATATATGTATTAATTTAAACAAAAATAAATATAAGTAATTTCATTATAGAGATGAACTTGAGTTCCCAGGGTGAAATTGGTGGTAATGGAAATAGCTCAATTAATAGGAACAGAAGATCTGTTTTTTAATTCTACCTCTGCTCTTAATAGTGTGATCCTTAGCATGTCATTACGCTTTCCTGGACTTGGGTATGATTATTAATAAAATGAGACAGTTGAACTGGACAATTTCTTTAACATCTTCTGGCACTGAGACTCAAATATTCTGCCACTTGAGAATCCAACACAACCAACCACAAAATATATCACTGAACAGGATACCAATAGCACAAGTGGCTACTATATTAGCCTTATAGATAATGAGGACGTCTGAAGTCCTTTCTGAATTATATAAGATTGTTATTTTCCTACTATTGGCAGTGTTCAATCTGAATGAGAGACAGAGGAAATCAGGGCAGCTTTAGAGAGATACTTGGGTAGCTTCAATGCCAGGGTAAGGCAGCCCTATGGAAAGATGATCCAAAAAAGACTGAGGCTACAGTATGGTTATTCCTTAGAACAAACAAGGTGAATCCTTGGCAAAAAGAAAAAAAAAAAAAAAAAAAAAAAAAAAGCAAGCATCTGCTAGGTGTGTACCAACGGTGCAAAAAAAAAAAAAACAAAAACAAAAAACCCCTACAAATTTAAAACCAAACCTTTTACATTATACCTTACCCTTCTAAGAATTGTATTTATGCTATTAATTTTTTAAAACCATATCTCTCTTCATCAATCAATTTGGCAAATATGAACTTCAGTACAAGATAAATCATGCTAAACTAAATTAGTTGGGTCCATGAAATAATTTCAAGAAGCACAGTTGTTGTGGACAAGCCCTGGCCTGGAGTTTTGATGGTCTGGCAAGGTTAGGTGAGGCTGTATGTCCAACTAGTCTCCTCTGAGGACTGGCTCCACTTTGGCTTCGGAGTTCCAGGGATTGAGGAGTTCTCAATTATTATTCCTCGAATGAATGAAGAGAGTTATGGAAAGATGTGGTGTTCCTGTGGAATTGTATTTTCTTAAAGTTAAATCTTTTAAAAGGAGAATCAGTAGAATTCTGACTCTTTCTATTCTTTTTATGTGTAAGGATGGGGCCAATGAAGTCATTTGTCTTAGTCAAGCCTGGAAGGAAAACCAACTCTAATCAAATTATCCAAACTCTCAGACTGAAAAAGACATCTTGGATATGGAATGGAGAGAATATGACAAAGTATAGGTTAGGAAGTAGGAAAGGAGAAAAACAGGGGACAAAGCAACTCTTTCTCTTCTTTCTGTTGTATTCCCTGACCCCCTATAAAGGGTAATTCTCAGTTACCAATGAGAGGTTTGCTTGGATTTATTTACATGCTCTTTTAGAGCACCATTTCCTTGGCAAGCAGTGTTCCAAGGAGAGAGGAAGCGAGCAGATGAGCAGGCATCTGTTCTTTTTTCTCTTTTTAAGCATCAAATCAAAATAAATTCCACAACTTTAGTCTCTGAGCATTACCGAGTAAATTCAGAGTGGAAATAACTCAGAGAAACATTACTTATTATTATTTTTATGTTTATGTATAATTTGGTAGAGAATTTCTAGATGCAAGAAATAAAGTGGTCAAATCAGCAACTTCAATCCAAGTTTCCTATGTTAAACCATAGAGATAATTATTCAAGACAAAGGGACTCAGCAACACCTTATCTGAAAGGACCCCTTCATTACTAAAAGGAAGTAGAGGTGATGGACATATTCTAATAGAAATTAACTCTCACACTCTTCATGCAGTTTAGGTTTTCTGCAAAAGTCACTCGACTTTTCTCATAAGGACCAAATCCTATGGTAAATATAGAAATGCCTTAATTTTACTGTTAAGAAGTTCAAGGAGTTGAAAGTGGGAAGAGATTCCAATGAAGAAAACAAATAGATGCCCCATGTATTGATAAACTGAAGAACAGTCAGTAAAGGGAGAATCCTAAGAGGAATTTATAGTAAACTTCCCAGCTTGCAGTTGAAAATTTAGAAGGTCAGGAAAACAAAAGAGGCCCTTCAATCAAAAGAGCATCAAGGTGGCATTTGAGATTATAGATAAACATGATTTATATATGAACTTAAGATAAGGAGTCACAGCATAAGGCAATTTAAACACAGCAAAGTCTACTGTTATCCATGAGAAAAAATACCAAAAACATTTTCCTTTTGAATCAGTGGGTGAAGAAATTGTCATATGGCACTGCCACTGGAATTCATAAGAGCAACAACCTCTTCATAGGCCAAGCCTAAGATGACACCATCAGCGTGGGGAGAATGGTTGGCAGGCAGTCTCAAATTCCCAGCTGATAGCCATCTTTATCTCATGGGAAAACCTTTGTCTCAGATGGTGAGTCAAGTGTCAGAGCTCTTTTATCTTCTAGATAGGAAATGGAAAATAAGGAAATCAAATTATCTAGACTATGCCTTCATTTTCTAGTTCTTTGTCAACATTAAGAAGGATGCAAGGAA
>NW_011888800.1:16307595-16345658 GCF_000151845.1 Pteropus vampyrus
GGTTCCTGAGTTGTGAAATGTTAGACTGATTAGATTAATGACAGACACAACTGTAAGTTCAAATCAATGGGAATACATGCTGTGTACACATTTCTGGATGGCAAATCCTAGGAAACATTTAAAGGAAACATGATCTAAAATGTATATAAAAGCATGGGCCTAAACTATCATTTGCTATGACTCATGGACATGAGCCAATGTAAAAACATAAGCAAATGGCTAAAAGAAGGTTGGTGCTTTAGGAAGGGGATGATTGACACAATAAACTACCCACAGGAAAACTAACAAGTGAGCCTAGGAGGCCTCTGAATCTGGTCCTGCATATGGCTCCAGTGATTGTAGCCAATAGAGGACACGATGGAATTTAAGAGGCCAATCAAAAGTCTGGGAGAAAGTAGGGAAGAGAGAACTTTTATAGAATCAGAATATCTCAAGAAGAAATTAGGAAGACTGAGACTCCAATATGGAAGCAAATCTAAAGAAGAATGTGACTGAGATTTTATAAATTGCCAAGAAGTTATATACACCTATGTATGACTGCCATTTTCTAATCTTTAGTTCTTCCAACCTCTCACCCTGCTTTCCATTATGAGTCGTCTTCTATTTTAATAGCCTGATAAGCAGTAATTTTTTTAAACAGAGTCGCATCATATCCCTAAAGCCAAGATCTGATTATGTAGCTTTTATTTAGAAAAACCTACAATCACCTCTACTCAGTCAGCAATGGAGTAGTGGATTTGAAGGCCTTTCATGATACAGTCTCAACACACATTTAGAAGTTTCTCACTGGATGCTGCCATCCTCCACCTCCTCCTCATCTTAGACTCCGATATTATAAACTATCGCTAGACAAGACCACTCATTATCCCGTGGATATTACATTTAGTTTCCACATTGGCGCTTTTGTAAAGATACCAGCTTGAGATATCCTCTCACCTCAAACTCCAATTCTCTGCTTGCCAAAATGCTCCCCCTTATTCAAGACTCAGCTCAAATGCCACCTTTTCCATGAACTCTTCATCAATTCCCTCTTCTGTGTTTCTTAGCACTTTGTTTGGCCTGTGTTATTCTTATCCTATTCTTGCGTTCTCATGTCTGACTACTTCACTGGGCTACATTATTAAGGAAGAAAGATATTTTAGGCACATCTTGAAATTTTGAGGCTGACATCATGAAGGCAACTTTACTTCTCTGTAGTGAACCTCTAAGGCTGCAATCAGAAGATTGGGCTAGAAGAATCACATGCCTGACCCAATGTGACAGTTTCTGTCATCTTTAGCTTATCTCAGACAGTTGGAAACTCATAGATAGTATGCTTGTTCCACAAACATGATGAGTCCCATGCTCATGGGACAGCTTCCTTATGAACAGTAATGGCTAGGAAAGTCTATTTTCTCTGTATTGATTAAGATTATGTAGATATTGGGTGAATCGTGTTGAGAGAGATTTCTAGGCCAAAGCAGCATTTATGTGACACTCACTTTCCTTCTCTTCAAAGAACTTTATAAAATAAAGTCATACATTGCAAAATATTATACCTAAGCCCTACAACAGAAGGGAAAATTCACTGATTTTCACTCTCTTTTCCTTTCCTTTATAAATCATAAAGTTAAATTTACCCTAGGGATTTCATTTCTCTGAGCTCAATGTACAGGCATAAAACAAATTTTGTTCTCACAGGACATCCCATTTTTGTTTCATTAGTTCAAGGAAAGGGTCACTCAATTTTTAAAGCATTTGGTTTGATCTTTGCTATGATTCATGCTATCTAACATCCATAGACACACTGTATACTGAAATGTATCTTATATATAAAATGTGTCTCCACGGACCCCATAATGGTTGTAACTTCACATAAACTACGCAAAAGCTACCTTACAGACACATGAGTCTAGGAAAGGGGACCAGGAAAAGAAAATACACTTATTTGCTGAATACTTAAACAATATTGTTTTGCCCAATTTGTTATTCCAAAATAGATTTTTTTTTTCCTTCTTATGAAAAGCAAAATGCTTCCACAGAGGTGGGGGTGGAAATGTTCTTAAAATTTTTCTCTAAATATGAGGCCTAAATTTATTCTCATTGTATTTTATATACTTTTATTCTATGCTTAACTATCTCACTGATATTTCATTCTATACAGAGGGAGGTGATAAAAATTTTTATTAATGTAATAAAGGAAAAAAGAAATGAAGATGATTTGTCATAATTTAACTAGATAAAATGAATTCTTGTGCTCTTAAAGTAAGAATAGACTACAATCTCTAAGGGAATACTGAATTATGGAAACATGATTTTTACATAATAGAACCCTTTACACTTACCATTTAATCATATTCAATAATAATTCTTACAGATCTATTGGTTCATATGCTTTCTGGTCTCTAAATTCTTTCCATGGAACAGTTAAGTCACTTTAAAAGGTTTTCTCATTCTACGGCAACTGAGGGGCTTTCCCCTGTCCTCTAATGGCCAAAATTCGATTTCCCACTCTAGGTATCTACAGGGAACCACGATCAGGCTTTGCATAGAATTTCCCTCTTGTCATGAATTAAAGATCACACAAATTTATTCCTCAAAAAACAAATAGGGAGAGGAGATTTGGATTAAACTAATTTTGCCAAATGATGGTAATTATTTTGTCTTAAGACCCTAAAGATGTTAGGAGGCTCAGACCAAGCACAGAACACTTGGAGTCTGCAAAATGACAGCTCAAGCAAGGAGAAAGCAGTTCTTTCCAGGGCATTTCTCTCATATTTTCCCCAGGAAAGAAGTTGTCCAACTTAGAGTCATTAAGTATAGCTAGAATAGGGAGATAAGCAAAAATGCTTTAGATCGAAACATCTAAAACACAGATCAAATTGGCCTTCTTCTAAGAATAAACAGACTCCAACATCCTCCCATTCTGTGGAGCAGAATATCAGAGATTCCAACCCACGTATGGCAAAAGACCCCAGCCTCCAGTCAGCCAGCTAGTTATCCATGGAAGTGGCTCAAGGCTGACACTCAGATTGACTGGTTCACACTAATTTACTTCACACAGATTCCATTTATCTCCTAGAAGATCCCCTGGCAGCAGCTTATAATGGCATATCCTAGGATGCCTGCCTGCATGTGTTTTTAAAGCAGCAGTGCTTGATGAATCCGAGTCTAGAAAACAGTTCACAGATTGAGGAGTAGGTGCAATCAGAAAACATCAAGAGGCACAGCTGGGACTTGGTAGCTTGCTTGACTGGTCTGAGCAGCTGAGCATTAACTGTGTCTGCTGGCTGCTCACTGTCATTGGGACAAATCAGAAAGCCACTCCCCTTTTCCTTTATTACTCACTCTCTAAAGAAAAAGAGAAAAGAAAGTGAATCACTACCCAAGTAGCATGTGCAGCTTAGGGGAAGCTAATTTGATCATTTAACCTTTATTCTTTAAATATGATGTTATTGCTGATCTAAGTAAAACTATAGCTGATCGTTCTAAGGTTAAGATGCTGGATATTTGGAGCAGGCAAATGTAGCTAGAAAAAAAAAAGTAAATGAAAAAGAACTCCAAATTATTTTATTTACTTTCAACAATGAGGTCCAAATTGCTGGTTAAGATGCCATGACTGTGGGGCTAGTAGGTTACCATCTTGATGCTTGCTCTCCCCTGTCTATCATTGAGCTTGAGAAAAACACAAAAGAGCTCCATATTTGTCAAATGGATGGATGAATGTATGAGCAAACAAGTCACTATTCTCTATTTGAGATTTTGGAAGTGTTTTTAAGTTAAGGCATAACATACTGAGAATCTTAATGGTAACATGGTCAGTATCTAAAAGGCAGAGAGAACTGAGAAGATCTTTTAATGGCAGTGAAGCTAACAGCATTAAATAATAACAATTCAGTGGCAAATCTACCAAAGCAGTGACAAAGCACATTTAGCACTTAGAAAGTTAAACACTGGACTGCAGTAACTGGTTGATGGAAAAAAGTAGGATTAAGGCTTTTGCATGAGGCTTGACATGATCGTGTTGTCTGCCTGCTGCCTTAAGCTTTGAAAAACAGCTGGGATCATCTTCTTATAAGCTCCGACTCAAAGATATTTAAGCAGTCCTCAATCCAATTAAACAGGGGTAAATAGGAGGAAGAATTTTATTGAGCACCATCATCATGTTTTTTCTTAATGAAAAACAGCATAATTGCGGGTTACACAGCTCCTTAATCTCACATTAAATCTAATAGATTGCTGACTTATACAGAGCATGACAGTCCCGGCTTTCTATATTGGTGTGCTTAATTTTAGGTCATTATCCTTTATTATGTGACTTGTAATCCTTAAAGCCCATGATTGTGTCTGGATATTTGGCAAGGATTGTACTTGGCAATAAAGGGATTCTACTTCCAAGAGTGATGATTTAATTGAAAGATATAGTATGATTAGATGTTGAAAGAATTACATATATTATTTTTATTTTGTAATCGGCTAGTTTCTTATAAGGGTTTTCTTCAACAGACACTGTTTAAGATCACTATTCAGTTTTAGGACTTAGCTGAAAAAGACAGCTTCACGACTGAAAAAACAAGTAGTTTATTGTTATGAAAATTTATCCATTTGCTGTTAAAATAGCCAATTCAAATAAAATCCTGGCTCATCTACAAACTGGGTAATTGCAGTCAGGTTACTTAATATTCTGTGTTTCGGTTTCCACATCTACAAAATAATAACAGTAATAATGATTAATAGTAAAATTCTACCAGATCTATAGAATTGTTACAATTAAATGAGTTAAAATATGAAAAATGCTTAGTAGAAGTTAGAAAGCTGAAGGCCTAACTAATCCAATACTATCACTATAATTATATGTTTTTGTTAGTGATGTATAAATGGCAATAAGATGTCCAGCCTTCAGATCAAGGCACTTTATTTTACTAGCAATACAGTAATATTTATAATTTCTCTGACTTAATAATAAAAGAAATATTTTAAATAGTTATATAATCTTGAACTTCACTTAAAACTGTAGATATCTAGAAGATAATGGTGGTGGTCCCTTTAAAAATAATAGTTTAAGGAAACATGTAGGTTTGTTTCCATTTGATATCTATAACCAAATAAAATCCTATAGAAAGTCATATGTAATTTTCATTTTTCCTATCAAGCACGCTGAATATAGAGAGAAATAAAACTGGTTTCTGATAATGCAAGCAAACCAAGCACAGATCTTTCATCATCCCTTATGTATAATCCTTGATTGCCAGTCTTTTTACTGGTTTCCATTCACATATTATGTGCTAGTATTGAAACTGAAAGTCTAATCCAGCTCAGCCCCATCAAAGGCAAAAATATTACTGAAGGGCGGTCATTTGATGGAGTACAAAACTAAAACAGAAATAGTGACTTACTTGTTACTGATATTTCTCTTCTCTTTCATATCTAGGCTAGACAGCACCATAAAATACCTTATCAAATAATAACAACAAAACCTTTTCCTTAAACATCAGATTAAACTATGAAAAAAAGTTTAATCTATCCTAATTAAGCACAAAGTTGAAAAAAAAGATCTATTTCAGTTCAATATTATGTTTTATAAACATAAGTAATAAAGTTTTTGTTTTTAATAGTAAGATAATATTATTTTATATTCCAACTCTGGCTAGGTGTAGCTAAAAATATATCTAGTTTGATCCAGATATTTTTATTGCTACTTCCTCTGCCTCTATATATACAGTATATCACAGATCACTACACGGTTGATTCCTTTGTAACAACAGCTGAAATAACTGGATCAAAAACTTGGTGATTAGCAAGATCTTAGCAAGTACATTTAGATATTAAGTAGTGCCTTGCTTTTGGTCTTTTACAACACATACTCCATGAAATTTCATTAATATGAACTTACAATAGCAATATTATAAATTTGAAAAAAGTTTCAAAATAGAAATAGAATAAGTAGGTCCAGTAACTCAAATGGGAAAGAAAATTATATTGTCATAAGATTTTGATAACAGTTCATCCCAGAAAATGAAGGAGTAAAAATGTTTTAAAAATTCAGGGAAAGAAATATTTGAGCTAAGATTTTCCGTCCAGCAAAACTGACCTTTAAATATAAAGGCTTTAAGTTGATATGAGCATGCAATAACTTAAGGAATATGATTCCAATAAACCTTTCCTAAGAGTTCTACTAGGGAATGAGCTTTAGACAAGCAGCATAATTAAAGAGACATTTGCGTAAGAACAAGAAGTGAGTACTAAATATATATTTACCTGTAGAACTTAAGCGATGGCTGTAGAAACACAACTATGTGCTCTGACAATGGAAGATAGAACTATGAAGAAATGGCAGGAATTCAAAGGAGAAGGCATAGAAAGCAAGATAAGGTCACTGGTTATTAGTGTTATCTGAGATTAAGTAATATTATTTCAAATTAGATGCTAGGAGAGAGGGAGCTGAAATATTACTAGCAAAGTTATTTCAATATTACTCATGATTGAGAACCAATCGGCAATGGAAAAAATGACATTACATAAAGTTATTAGCATTGGTAAGCATTGGAACAAAAAATAAACTTTCTTGACTAGGCCTCCCCTTCTCCTTCCGCAAAAAGACAGAGAGAGAAGAAAGGAGGTTTTGAGGAAAATCAAATAAAACTGACCATATAGTGAAAGAATACATACAAGTTCATATATGGTGTGTATGCAGCATTATCAGCAAATGTTAATAGACTTAACTAACCTATTAGAAGAAAAGATGATCAGATTGGTTGATGACGTAAAATCTAACCTTATGTTGTATAAAAGAGACACACTAAAAAGAGATCAAGAAAGATTAAAAATAAAAAAATGAACAGATTATAAATTCATAAATAGATAAATAAATAAATGGAAAGCAAGCAAGCAAGCAAGCAAGCAAGCAAGCAAGCAAGCAGTGGCCACAATATTATTGAACATGGTAGAATGGAAACCAAAGAGTATTAAGTAAGGGCACAATAAAGGGTATTTTATGATGCTAAAGTCTACAATTCACAATGAAGTTATCTCAATTACCGATATAGGGCACATAATAACACAGCCACTTTAATAAAAACTGAGAATACAGAAAGTGAAAAGAGAAACAAAAACTAATAATGGATAATTTTAACATATCTGTCTCAATTTGAGACAGCTAATGGAGACAAAATATTGACAAGTATATAGAAAACTTACAGAACAAATCAATAAGGTAGATCTAATAATCAAACTCAGAATACCAATTATAGACAGCAATCTTGTTTTAAAGTGTACATAGAACATTAATGAAAATCAGTCACATTTTAAATGTCAAAATAAATTCTCCAATATTCTAAGAAAAAGAATTAGCACAGGAAATATTCTCTGATCACAATACAATAAAACTAGAAATTAATAAGAATATCAAAACAAAATGACCTTTCTACCTAAAAATTTCAAAACTTTCAAAACATAATATTGAAATGCTCTTGGCTCTAAATGGAAATTCAATACAAAATCAAAGAACTTTTTATAAAATTACAATAATGAAAGTCTAACATAACATAACAGAATCCATGAAATTAATGCATTTAATCCAGCTGGAAAAAGACATTTTATAGTATTAAAATTTTAATTAATAAAAGTAAAAATGAATTAAATATCTAGTACAAAAAAATAAAGAACAATTAAGTAAACCAAAAGAAATGAAGAGGAAAGAATTAATAAAGATGAGTTAGAAAACAGTAAAATGGAAGAACCAAGAGAAATCCAAAATCTGTTTTTCAAAAAATAATCAATAAAACCAACGAGCCACTAACAAACCTAATCAAGAAGGAAACTTCACAAATACACGAAATCAAAAATTAAAAGAGGAAAATAACTACCAACAGAAAAATTTGAAGTCATAAGAGATGACAGTGTTTAACTCTAGGCAAGTTGATTTGAAAATCTATATCAAATAAGTAATTTTATAGAAAAATTAGTAGTGATCAAAAGGGCAAATGGACAATTAACATACCAGAAATAAGGGAAGAATCTCATTTGATAAAATTTAATACCCATTTATGTAAATAAAAACATTTAATAAAATAGAGTTGTTGGATATTTCTTTGATATAAAATATATATGCATCAATCCCAAAGCCAGCATCCTACCTAATATAGAAACACCAATGACTTTCCCACCAAAGTAAGAAAAACAACCACTATTTCCAACTACTATATAACATTGTGTAGGAAGCATTTATTAATGCAATTAGCTGTATAAAAACAATGAGACATAGTAACTAGAAAGGAAGAAATAAAACAATTTTTTTTTATTGGAAGATACAGTTATAAATCTTGAAAACCTGAAGAATCTATGGAAAAACCATTTCAAGCAAAAAAGAATTTAGTAAAGTAGCATTGTATATAAATCGATAGCCTTAAAATATACAAACAAAACCAGTTAGAAGACATAATGAAAAATAAGGCTGTACTTACAAAAATTTTTAAAAGAGTAAGAAATATCAAAGATTTATATGAAGAAAACCCTAAAATTTTATGACTTTTAAAAGACACAAAAGTAGATTTGAACAAATGGTAAGATATATCTTATTCTTATAAGGGAAAAGTTTGAGCAACTAATTGAATTATTTAATTCTTTGAGTCTAGTCCTATGGCCTAATATCATTAAAAAACAAAACAAAAGAGAACAAAAAGCAAAAACAAGTTCAGAGATGCTGAGTCACAGAGACTTGACTGCAGAGTAGTAGTATGGCCTTAGATCTGAGCTCGAAATTTTGTGTTTAATAGACTACATTCAGTCTCCCAAGAATTATAATTATCACAAAAGAAAAGAGACAAAACAAAAATTTAATATAAAGTGTTTAAAAATAAAATTTAAACAGAGTATGTATTTCCATCAAAATGTATAAAAATGTTTTCTGTTAGAAATTAGAATATTTCACTCTCTAATATTGCAGAATAACTGTAGCATAAGTATGATAATATCACTAATTCCATAAACAATGAATGCTGACTGGGTGCCAGGTGCTGTGTGAGGTGTCGGGTACATAGTGGTGATCAATCTCTGTATTTCACTGGTCACCTCTGTATTTCAGTGGTTCTAAGCATTAAACATTGACCATTTACAAGAAACATACCATAGGGTAAAAGGGCAGCCTGAAAATCCAAGTTTAGAGCAGACAGGAAAAGGGAACATCCAAAATTTCTTCATAGCAGGAAGAACATCAATCTCTATTAGATGCCAGGCCTGGAATGAATTGATTTCATCCACTTGTTTTGCCCTTGCCTTACTCATCTTAAAGTGCTGAGTAACATTAATTGATTGGCTGAGCTACAGGTACCCGCTACCCCTTGGCCATCCTGTCCTAATGACAGAGGAACTGTTCTGGTGGTAAACGCTTCAGGTATGCCTATGGCGTCTGAAGTAGGAGGACAAATGAATTTATTGTTTCTAAAGAAATATGCAAAAGAAAACGGGGTGCTCTCATGGCAGCAATAAATGTTGGGCAGCAAAAAAACCAAACCAAAACAAAACAAAAAAAACCACAATGTCATTGATTTCCCAGGGCTGATATGATAAAATGCATGACTTTGTAATCGACCACTTGGATCTGCCTGCTGTATAAGTCTATTCTGAATGTGATACAACCTTATCCAACAAAAAATGGCAAGTATAAAACTGGTCACAGGGCATTCATCAACTTCGTTCACTCCCTTTAGTGATTTAGAACCATGTATTGATCATCTCCTACCCAAATCTTCCTTCCTTTAAATAAAGTAGTATATGTTAGCATTGCATCATATTCCTGATCATCTTTCTAAATGTACCTGTGGTATAAATAACTTTCATAGGTAAGACTTCCCAAATAGAAGAGAAATGGCCACTGCCCCTTTCCTCTTGGGGAGTAAGCAGAGCAGGCCCAGTGTGAGGACTGAACTTTAAGACTCAACATGGTTAGTTTCCATTGCACACTGGGCTTAGGATTCCTGTTGTGCCTCCGGACTATGTGCAGAATTTTGGCTGACTTCAAAGAAAGTAATTTTGAGAAGAGAGAGCGTTAGTCACCAAAAGGAGAGAGCAAGGCATTAATCTTTGATAAGCTCCATTTACTAATTTATAAAGGCAATGGGAATTGAGGTGAGGTGAAAAAGTAAGCTCTGAGGGAACTATCTGTAGTGAATGCTAATGATTTTCTGACCATGTCATAAATGATGCTTTTCTTGGGAAAAAAAATGTATAGCTTGATCATAAAACATTACGTATCGTTTGGTAGTTCATAAATGATTATGAGTCAAAAAACTCAGTTCTGGCCACTGAAAGATGGAAGAGCCATTTGCTGAAAAGAACTTATAAGTCATAAGTGGTTAGAGAAGTCATTTTTAGAATTCAAAGTCAACAGAGAGAGATGAGCAATGCAAATAGTGCTTACATTTTTGTGTTCATCTTCTTAATACTAACACAGAGAAGACTGGGAATGACAGGCAAGAAGCTCTAGAAAGAATCTGGGGAAACACAAAGAAGAAAGAGTACCCACAGCTGTGCCCTGAACGTAAAGAACACAAACATACAGAAACAGGTAACTGTTTGTGGCAGTTAAGTATGAATAACATTATTTATTCTTAGGGAGTTTTACTTAATTCAACATTTAGACAGGCATGGTTGATGCTCTCATAAATCTTATGGTTTAATAGGGAAGAGACATCGAACAAGGAATTACTATCACGTGTGATGAAGGTCACGCCGAGGGATGACAATGTACTTTTGGAACATGCAGCAAGGGGATGTTAGATGATTTAGTTTCTTTAGGGAACTAGAATGTAGCAGATAGACTCTTTAAACATTACCAAGTCAATTTTTAGAAGGTTTAGTTGTTGACTTGTATATATATATATTCTTTATACACATCATATCCTTAATCCTTTTTTTTTTTTTGAAAAGGATACTTTTTTTTTATTCAAGTAACTGCAAATAGGAAACCAGAGGTGGGGGAGGGGGGAGTTTTGTAGGTCCATTTTTTCCCCTTTTATCATCGAGGAAATTAAAACCTAAGATAGTTAAAGTAACAAGCCCTACTCATACATATAATTAATAATCAATGCGAAAGTAAATGCCATGGTAAAAAGGGGTCTGGTTTCAAAAACAAGCTGATTTGAAGAGGTTGTTTTCATGTTTGTTTTTGTTTTTGTTTTGGATATGAAGGATACAGACTGACAAAGAAAGGTCATTTTTGACAAGAGCACATTAATGGTTAATGAAACCAATATAAAAGTAAAGTCTTACTCCAAAAATCACATAGGCTTTGGTTTTATAATCTAGCTATGTCCACCTTTGACTGTGATGCCTCTCCTACCAAAAGAAATTACATTGTCAGTATTCATATTTGCCCAGTCTCCTAGTAATGCAAGCCCCACAGGTAGCCCACCTGTTTTGTGGGGCGGGAAGTGTGCTCCTATTCTAACTATGGTCCAGGTGGAAATTGGGATACCATGGAACGAGCATGTATTTCAGGTAGTTAGTGGGAAAAGGTGAGAGGGGGAAGAAAGTCCACCCAAGTCTTCATTGCTTCTGCTGACTTCTTAGGCACCCAATGCATCACTGGTCTTCAAAATGTGGTCTCTGGACCAGTAGCATCAGTATCACCTGGGAACTTGTTAGACATGTTGTCTCAGGGCAGACCCCAGACCTACCGAATCAACAACTCTGGGTGTGAGCACAGGAATCTATTTTAACAAGCCTTCTAGATGATTCTGATGCATGTTTGAATCTGAGAACCAGGGAGCAACGCTCCACTTACTTTGAGCTATTTTTAAGTGCTCGTCTAGCTTCATATGAGTGAAGAAATATGAAGGCAGAGGTCACTTAAAAGACTGATTTATGTTTTATTTCTATACATAGCAATATTTGAAGGATCAAGTTATGTGTATTTCTATTTTACCATAAAGGACACTGACTCAGGAAGAGTTAGTTACTGTGATCCAAGTGAATTAAGAGGTTAAGAGAGATCCTGGGAAGATCATTTTGTAATTGAATAACGTCTCTGTCAAGGTTATTTGAATTCTTATTTGAGGTCTAGACATAGCCTTCATCTCCCAGCTTCCCTCTCTCCTCTACAGCAAATGTTAGGATTTCCATGGAAGCAATGGTGAAAAAATTATCATAAACACCAGAGGCTGTACACTTACTGTACATTAGAATCGCCTAGAACAAATTATGAACATACCTGACTGGCCCGACTCACAATAATTCAATCAGAATCTGGGGAAATGTAAAGCCTGGGTAATTCCAATTAGCAGTCAACATAAGGGACTATCGACCTTAGCAATTCCATGGTGATTAAATTAGATAAATCTATTTAATGTACCAGGCATATGCAGCAAGTGCTTAATAAATGTTCCAACCTATTTCTCTTTCTTTCATTCCACAAAAAAGTTGTAGAAAAGAGTTAGCAATTAACACCTTTTTCTAAGCATCTAGAGCCCATGGACGTCTTTGCACTTCCTGACCTCCCATAATACTTTGCCTTTGCCAAAAGTTTCTATAACTCATTATATTTCATATTTTATGGTCAAATTGTTTCCTACTTATAGGTCTTTTTCTCTTAACCTAGATATAAACTCATTGAAGGCAAACAGTCTACTGTTATAATAGATTTCAAAATGCCCTCCTTTCAGGACCTGATGTTCATGATCATTCTGTTCTCTTCCCCCTCTTTCCAATGCCTACAACAGGTAACTACAGATTCCAGAATCAGCTTGTTCCTACTGAACATACTGTAGCCTTGAACCATGATCTACTGCCCAGATTTCTGCCTAATTCTTGTGCCCAAACCCGTAATATAATTCCAAATTCAAGTACTTGACCCCTAGGCCCCAGATTTAGGTCCTAGGGTTTCCCAGCGTTACTTGTCCCATCTGTCATTATTTGCTTTCCTTTTTATTCATGAAGACGCATAGTTATCTTCCTGGGTGAACTGCTGGTGTCCTCCTTAGAGATACCAGCACCACAAATCAGAATTTCAATTAAACCAGAAAAGTCTAAATTTAATTAAATTCAATCATTGCTTATTGAACAGAGCTTGGTGGAAAGTACTGTGATAATTGTTGAGGAAGTAGGCATGATGAGACATAATCTATGTTCTACAGTTCCTTCCCCCTCCCAAGAGTCTTGACCAGAAATCACTAAACTTTTTCTTAAAGGGCCGGATAGTAAATATTTTAGACTTGTGGGTCATACAGTTCCTATTGTAACTATACAACTCTGCTCAAGTTGCCGCATGAAAACAGCCACAGAAAATATATGAACTAATGGGTGGTGATTGTGTTCTAATAAAACTTTATTTTCATAAACAGCAGGCTGGATTGGGGCACCTGACCATTTCTGGTTGACTCATCAAGCCACCAACTGAGTCCAAGTTTCCACGGCACAATGTTGGTGGTAATATTAATTGAGAGTTCATCAGAGTCCCTGAGCCTAGGATTATACAATAATATTCTTTCCATACCTCTATCTATTAAGCATTAAATTAAACATAACACTTACTTTGTCTTCCCCTTCAAAGCTCCATTGAACCACCACTCGGGTCTAGCACAGAAAAGGATGTGACTTCTTCTATAGGGAATGATTAGGGAAATGGAGAGAGACTTTCCGTACAAACATTATTTTCTCATATAAACAGGACTCCATTCTAGAAGTGCTATCAATCAAGAAGAAGAAAGAATTAAAGCACCTTTAATTCAATAAATATTTATTGAGTACCTATTTTGGGACAGGTCCTGGAATACAGGTCTTGGGAAGTGGCAAACAAAACACACACGATCTCCAACACTTATAAAGTTTAGAATGTTACTATGAGACACACAATAAATACATAAACATTAAAAGTATAAATGGTTACTAATTACACATGAAAATAAGTGATCTGAATGAAAAATTGCAGGGTGCTAGAAGAATGAATAACTGAGTGAATAAGAACCTTGGCGGTCAGGTCTCTCTAAAGGAAGCAAACTTTAAAGTAAAACCTGAAAACTCGGTATAAATTAGGCGAAGAGTATGTGATGAGAAAGACCACAGGTTGAATGGATGCCTTGCAGAAGTTAGTAAAAGTCCTGAGGCAGGAAGGAGCTTGGCTCAATCTGAGGATTTAAGCAAAGCCAGTGTGACTAGAGTATAGAAAATAGGGAAGCACATGGCAAGGACTGAAGCTAGAGAGGTAGAGGGATCAAACCATAAGCCTAATAGAACTCATTAAGGTTTTGTATTGTATCCTAGTTGCAATGAGAAGACATCAAAATAATTTATGCAGGAAGTGGCATTACCAGACTTATATTTTTAAAAGATCATTCTGGCTGCTGTGTAAAAAATAGCTTAGAAGAAAAATATGATCAAACCCACTCTCCACCTTCCTCCTTCTAGAACCCTCTCTGGGGAAAGTGCCTTTAAGAAACTAAGTACAGAGTAACGGTATGGATAAAGGGAGAAAGTCATATTTCCCTTTTCCAGGATATAACTGAACATGTTTGCTACCATAAATTTGCTTCCCTGTGCACACAACAATTATAATTCTATATACAAATCGAGTAAAAAACATCAGAGTCCCATTTATGAGTTATAGAGTTACCATATAAAAATATTATTTTAAGACAAACGTTAGATGGTCTGGACAAAGAAAGCAGAGAACCAGAGGTGGAAAATTCCTTGAAGAGGATTCTGCTAATGAAAGGCATCAATGAGAGGTAATAAAAACAGACGTAGGAAGATAGTTCCGATACAGAAGAAGGCTTAGAACACACACACACACACACACTCACACACTCACACTCACAGAATCACAGACATGCAAACACTATCTGCTGGGCAGGAAGCTTCTGACTTTGTCTGGCAGTTGGTACCCATTTAGTATCAAAGTCCTGTGAGATCAGGGTGGGGAAGGAAGTGAAGTGACCATTTGGCCATCTACTACTGAACATATTCAGAGAAAAGACAGAGTATGGTTGTTTGGAATGCCTCATAAATGTCACCTAACATTCATTCCTAAATTAATTTTTCTACATCTATCTCTGTGTTTGCGTATATGCACTATTACATATAAATACACAAAGACACAGAGTCAATACTAGGTAATATCATATTGTTGACAAAGCTACATAGCCAAGATTACAGTTGTAACTTAAGCTGTATAGTATATTAATGGCTCACTGGGCTCATGAATGCTACATATTTTACACTATTTGTTTACTAGCTTGTCAGAGTTACTCATCATACACAGTGTCACAAAGCACATGGTCACATCTCATATATCTGCTTCAAGGGCAGGACCACTGTGACCTTTGACTTTTTGTTCTACAAAAGATAAAATTATTCCTTAGGAACATTGTCTATTTATGCGGCTACCAAATCTGCTATTGAAGGAGTCTCAGTTTTCTGCAATATTCCTTGTTAAATGTTTATAGCTAATTTTATAGGATAGACCAGATGTCTGAATATTTTCGAATCTCTCCTGTACTGGAGTGGGTTTTTAACTGCTTCTCTTTCCTTATGTTTTATGAAAGGAGCCATAGAAAATAACAAAGTAGTTTAGAAAACTCTTTCTTGAATGAAAAACTTGTATAATATAGAAGAATGATCCCAAATATCCCTTGCGTTAGAAGACATTTTTAGACATTTGTCTCTCACTTATTTCTCTTCCTGAAGCACACGTTAACCAGTACATTTCTAATGCCATTTGATTTCATCCTCTTTTGCTTTGGAAATCTGTGACTAAAACTCAGGGAGAGCCAGCAGACTGAGTTCTAGTTTCTGTGGAGTATGGAAGCCCTACAGGAAGAGACGGAATTCCAGATGTGAGCTGAAAGTTTCAAATCACAGCCAAGAAAATGACTTTGGCCACTGTCAACAGCCAATATCATTTAAATCTCTAGAAATCTTATTTGAAAGAAGAAAAGTTAAAACTAATGGTTTTCTTTTGAGAACCTTCCCACAGACAATGGTTCAGAATATTACATATTTAGGTAGGGGAGGAGAAATTATATTGCCCAGTAGAAGGGAGAAGTAATTTTATTATATGGCAAATAGTGGCTTCATCATTAAAAAATTCAACCAACTAGAATACAACGTCCTTTGACCTAGCAGATAAAAGGTCAGAAAGCAATTTTGAATAATAAATGAGACCTGTTGACCTGGTGACCCAAATCTGGCAGGGTCAGTGTTTCCCCTTTCACCAGATGCTGATGGCAGACACACACTCACAGACAGCTCAGCTAATGAGCTGTCTCAACCTAGTTTGTAGGTGCTGCAGTATTTTAGTGTTATGTAGCACCAGAGAGAATAAGTTTTTAAAGCTGTCGTGTCAGGTAAACAGATATTATAGAAATATTTCTATTGTTCTCTTAAGGAGAATCCTTTTCTGCTTCTTAATGCTTCTATTTAACTGTGAAATTTAGTGGAAACCTAAGCATTGGCCAAGGTTTATCTTCTAAATCTAATTTCCTTTATTATTTTAGCCACGGCAAAACAAAACAAAACAAAACGAAACAACAAGCTCCTTTTGCTAGATTTATTTCATTTATGTTATCAGCAAGGTGATTTTATGAGAATTTTCTGAATGTAGGAATGAAGCTACTTATCTCTAAGGTTGCGACTTTTGCCCTGCGTTTTATAGCACACACTCCTCATGTTTAGAGAAGATATTTAGATGCGCACAGTTTTAAGATGTATGAATATTTCTATGTCGAAATTAGTTTAAGGTTATTTGTATGGCAGTGATCTAATCTAGAACTTTTAAATTTTAAAAGTTTATTTTTAAAAATAAAAATAGAAATATGACTTCAAACTACTAAACTATCCATCCTTATAATTTTAATCTTTTAAATTTTCATTATTGCTTTTGGAAAAAAACAGCCAATATAAAGTCACCTTAGTAAATGTTTACATTATTTTAATAAATGCCCTTTAATATGTTTCATTTTGACATCTTTGATTAACAAGATGCACAGTTCTTAATCATTTAATGTGTTTACTTGATATTCTTTTAAACAAAAAATGTCAGGAGTCTGGCCAAATTCCAGTTTAGCTAACTACATTTATCTGGCTTGGTCTCCTTTCAGCTTTCCACTGAAAATGATATTCTTCTACTCTTCATATTAAACTCTTGCCAATGTGTGAACTGCAGAAGGGCCACTTAGTAAAATAACATCTCTCCTTGCAATAAGATAACACAGGTGAGTTGGGAGTGTTTTAAATCAATTTTTTGTTGTTTACAATAAATTAAAAAATAAAAACTTAACAATGGAGGATTTGAAGACAACCTCATCACATAGTCATCACAATTTCCTGTGTCTGCCAAAAACAGAAAGGCAAAATTGCAGCCAAAGCTAGCAGTTCAACTGCTTTCAAGTTTATTCAACCTGATTCAAGTGAATAAAAACATATTGAACACTTTTGATGTACAGAGTCTTGGTAAGCATCATCGTGTTATGTGAAAACATTCTGTCTTGTGCATATTAAACTTTTCTACAAAGTCATGAATTTTCCAAAGTAAAAGCACTTGACTTAGATTTATGGAGAGGTCACATTCTAATTAATGACAAGGAATACTACTGCTATATAGACATGCACCAGCTGAACTGTGATACAGGAGAAGAAAGGAAGTGAATTTACAGGATTGAAGAGAATGAGATAACACTTGATGGGTATTGTGTAGCATTTCTTTGTCTCATTACATCACTTCACATTTCTTTTAATTTTAGCCTCACTACAAACTCATGTGCAAAGTATACAGTTGTGTGCTGGTAATGTCTAACAATCTGCTCTAAAAAAAACAAAAAACAACAAAAAAACTTAATTTGTACCATTTATTGATTTTCATGGTGCTAATACTTCCACTAGAACCAGCTTCAAGCTACCAAGTGATGGGAAGAGATGTGTACAACTAGCTCTCCTGAGCTGGTGATCTCTGCCTCCATCACACCACTGGATATAGGGCAGATATTAGTATCCTTGTTCTGGAGTTGAGAAATCGATGTGAAGAGATTAAGGAACTGATCTGAGATGAAGAAGTAAAGAATAGCAAGGTCAACACAGCACTTTTTACTACCAGGTTCTGAGATTTTCTCCCCTTTCTACACTGTGAAGCCGTTTAGGGAAAAAAAAAAAAAAAAGTGAAGGAAGAAGAGTGAGAACACTGTACACTGATGCAGAGAAGCACTCACACCCTGCATAGAGGTAAGAGGCAGGGCAGACACGTGGAGACCTCAGGGCAGAGATAGATACAAGGGACAGAAACAGTGGGAGATACAGACTCTACACAAGAAAAGAATGAGGTGGGGTGTGGAGGGAGGGAGGGAGAGAGAGGGAGGCGGGGAGAGAAGGAGAGAAGGAGAGGAGAGAGAGAGAGAGAACCAGACAGAAAGAGCATCAGAGGGAACTAGCAAGTCTTACAAGAACAAAGCCTGCTGCTTTTGAGATCGCTTGTTCCAACCCCCTTTACCTAGATTTGCCTTATTTCCCTAAATAAGAATGTTTAGCCCTTATCTAAGCAGGTACTCATGAGAACACATATGCTGAGGATGCATTGGTCTCTCTTTCTGCATTTATAAAGTATTTTTACATCCTTGGACATCAATTGGTAGACAATGGCCAGTAATAGGTAGACAATGGCCAGCATCCTTAAATAAAGTCTATTCTTTTCTGGAGTCCTTTCTCCTATAAAGCTCACCTGAGGTTGTGTATCAAATGAACTATTTATGGTGGGGATGTAGGGGAGGAGGAGGCAATGGTCCAATCTGCTTACTCAAAAACAAAGAAAATAAAACCCGTTTAACAAGACAACAGTTAAGTCTGCTTTCATCTGGAAGAACTGCAAGACAAATCTGGTCCAAATGGCTTTGTTTAGTAGATTTTGAATTATTAAACAGAGCTGCGTTTAGATTTTGAAGATCAATGAAAAGAATTCCACATTAAAAGTCTAGAGAAGGGGTGAGAAACCCCTGTCCTTTGACTTAATTTCATCTAGGTGATAAGACAGATTAAAGATAATATCCCGATTATTACTATAATTAGTAAAAGGTAAAGTGTAGTCGAAGGTCATAATATATTAAATTCAGCTATATTAAAATCTCACAAATTTAGGGCTGATGTTCCATAACAATTTCATCTCTCTCTTTTTGAATGTATATTAATTTTCCCCTTTTGGCTCATTTCCCTCTTTTTCACTTTTATCCCTCTTCTCCTTAATGCTGTAATATATTTCTTATTTGTGGTATTCTTTGTTGTTTTCAAATCCCTGTTCATATAACAACAAAACACCTGATATTTCATTCTCCCACTCTTCCACCCTATCACCACAATGTACGTAAGTTAAAGTGAGGGTTGGTTTATTTGTTTGACATTCAGACCATTAATTTGATTATTTTGCTGGATTCATGCTTTGCAATTAAAAAAAAAAAAAAGTTTCCCAGCCCTTCATGATAATAGTACCTTGCAAAGAGAGTGTGTTTTACATTCATTACCTAAAAAGTCTTATAGCACTCCTTCAGAAAAAAGGGCTTTCGCATATTTTTATTTTAAAAAATACAGGAAGACAAAGGGAATAAGGTAATTTTCTTTGAAAACTAGCAAAATAAACTCAGGCTTAAATTCATATTTCTACATTATTATTATATGATATTTTCCATTATATTACACTATTTCAAAATCAAAATATACACTAAATGTTGAGATACCTTTTCTTTGAAGATAAATGTTTGGGTGAAAATACATTTTATCATTTCTCTATGGAGAAAACAAATAATAATGCTGTCCTTTACTTGCCAATGTAAATGTTTAACAGAGGCATCATAAAGAGGCAAATGTATAAATGAGGCTGTTAGTATCCATCTCTTGGAGAAAACATTTTACCAGCAGTTAAATAATAAGATTGAGTAAATTAACATTAGTACAAGGATATGGGTTATGATGATGAAACCATTTAAACTTTTCAGCATACGAAACAACTATAGAGTATTATTTTTCAGACTAAGGATTCATGTTCCTTCCTTCATTTTAATTTTCATTATATTGAAAGTAAGTCACTTTTCTTTAATCTTTTTGTTCACAGAATTCACCTAAGTGTTTTTGAGAAGCACTGCTTCTCGTAGGGTCTGGAAATCAGCAGAGTGACATTCTGCAGTGTTCCTGTACATGGATGGATGGAACTGACTTATCAACTGTCACCTATATCACCCAAATCATCCATGTGAAGAAGGCTGACTTGGCACCAAGCCGGCAATTATCTGGTGAACCCAGCGCAATAAACTGCATAGACTGATAAAAGTTCAAAGAATAAGTATAATTGCATTGGGAAATCATGGAGAATCCTTTTTGATGATTCAAAATGCAATACCTTGACTGTATTCAATTCACAATAGCAGGCCAATCAAACCATCTAAAATCAGACAAAAAATACAGAATGCTATTACAGGTATTCTATAATATCTGTTTTAAAACATAGCATAAATCTGGTCTTTACAAAAATGTAAGTTTTTGGTATAAATCATATCAAGTACATGTAGAAAAGTTACTCACTAATGTCATGCAATACACATTACAGATATAACACAAAACATCCATTACACATGCACCTACAATAAACTGAATAAAGAATTCAGGTAAATAGGGCAATAATGAAAAATACTTTCATTCTGAATAGCTGAAAAAGAAAAGAAATAAAAGGTTTGGCAGTAGGAATCAGACTTCAACAATTAAACACTGGATATTGCCAAGATTGTCTCGGCCAGAATAAGAAACTGCATTTTGAAAGGTAATTTACTTTATTAGCTCTTAGTATATCAGGCTATCCAGAGAGCTTAAATGCCAAGGGGAAGTGCCACAATAATCAGAGCAAAATAAACATTATAATATCATTACACATAATTTTCTAAGGTTAGGGAGTTCTTTCCTGTTTTCTAAGTGGAGGGAGCCATGTTTCATTCAGCATTTATTAAATTTTCCTGAAATGTCAAATAATCTTGGAGAAACAAGTTGAGTGTGCCTTTAATATGATAAAAAAGAGCACCAAAAGTAAGGAGCACTGAATGTAAATGTATTTTGGGTGAGCTTCAGGGTTGCTTAAACATTAAGATGGCTGAGTGTCATCTCACATGCCACATCCAAAAAGAAAATAGTGATTGCTGGAAAAAATACGTCCAGAAGATGTCTAATGCTGTATCTGGACCCAACAAGGACCAGTGTGTTGATCAATGAACAATGTCTGCCTTAAGTAGGAGTGGAGAAGAGGCAGCTCATATGGCATCTTTTGTGATCTTGTGTAATGAGATCTGGGCTGAGATCAAGAGATAATCCAGCCCCATGAACTTAGGCAAGTGGCCATCGACCATCACGAAGCTAGTTTCTTTACCTTTAAATGAAAGGGGTGCTACTAGATAATTTTGAAGGTCCTCATTAGCTATGAGATAATTTACTAATATTTGTATAATGATGTTACAATTCAAAAAACATTTTACATATATTAATTTTTTGTATCATTATTATTAACATATAGATAAAGAAACTAAAGCTATCTGGAGTTGAGAAACTGATGTGGAGAGATTAAGGAACTGATACCCATAGTGGTTCTGGGATTCAAACTTAGTTCTCATCCAGCTGACACACTGTCTCATGCATATACAAATATACATTTTTACAGACATGCCAACTATATTTCCTACTTCGGTACCTATGTAATTGTCAAGTGCTTTCCCCTGACTACTCTCTCCTGGGTTCTCCATCCCTTGCCCATGGTAGAGATCACCAATCTATCATGGCAGCTTTTCTTTCTCAACACATTACTGCTGGAGCCGCTACCAGTTGTTGGGCCTCTCATTCAAGAAAGACCAGTCTCATGGACTTGCTCTACTGTGAAAAAGGTCTCCAGCCAGAGGCAAACTTAGAAGTCCAGAAGAGAGTGAAGCAGCAGATACTTTCCTCCTGGAAATCCTGCTGTCTGCTTTGTGGAAATGTACTGAGTCATAATGTTGACAACAGAAAGCATTAGAGGAAGCAGTTTATTACCTTTGCGAGATTGGCTTGAACAAAATAGACAATTCTGGTATATGAACCTGAAGAAAGAAAATGCTTCCAGTATCTTTACTGCTGTATTTGGATTATATGGAATAGTGGGTAGGAATGACTCCCTTGTTAATGATAAAATAGTAGCAATGGTAGAATCATGGAGTAGTGGGGTAGAACTCAGAGCAAGAGCCCAATCCTTTGTCTTCCCACTGATTGACATGGCCCCACTTCTACCACAAATGTGCCCTGGAATCTTGCTCCTGCCATAATAGGAATATAGACTCCAGTATTATTTTAATGTTTTATCCAATATTGATAGCAAACAATTATCCTATAATAGCAGACCCTTAATTGTCCACACCTTAAACATTATCCACAACATATTTAATTCCAGATTACCTCTTCCTATCACCTAGCAGTTTTTTGGGATTGTCCCAGCAGACACTAACTATTCAAGCCAAATCAAATTAGAAGTAGAGTATAAGGTAGCCCTGATATTTAAAAAACAGAACCACAAATTCTAAAAAAAAAAAAAGGCTATAAAGTAAATTCTATGTATCAAATTTCATTAGATAAGTGAAATTTCATTAAATATTATTCCATAGATACTACCCTATCTTTGATCTTTAGAGAAATGGCTTATGGTTGGAGTGAAGGAGGAACAAGGACGATTTGATTACCCCTCAAAATGATGATTTAGCAATTCAACATTGCATTAAACATGCTTTAATGCAATGTTGAATTGATTTCCTAATTTATAAATTTGAAAAAGTTAAAGTCCACCCACTAGGTTGCTGTATAAGAGAGTACCCTGTAATGCATTCGAAAACCTTATGTAGATGATTTTTTGCTTTTATGTGCAACTTCTTTCTTCCGGTCCAGCCAATGAGGCTGGCTTATTCTGATTCACAGCAGTAAATGGCACTTGCTTTTTTATTTCATTTGTTCAATAGGATTTTTTTTTTTTTATATAGTATAGTAAGAAAATAGTTTCAGAATTAAAGCCTTTTAATGAAACTTTGTTTTGTCTTTCAAAAAATGAAACAGTGTGCTTTTTAGCTTACATATAATTTGCATACTTAAAATGTGTATAATTTTTTATTAAATCCACTTTCTTGGCAAGTTAGAACCTCAGACATGCAGACAAGCAGTTATCTCTTATCAATGTCTAAACCAAACTGAGCATTTAATCAACAGAAATATAATCAAAAGCAATAGCAACCTTAAATGGGTATTTACTTATAACTTGCTAGTATATTTTTCTGCTTATTAGCACCTGTTTTTTTAGGATTGAAAGATGTGAACTCTGCTACTCTCATAGTATTTCTTTTCTCTTTCAACCATGAGCTAGAAAGCAGAAGTACTTTTCATGCCTAATATGAATAATCTTTAATGATGATAATTGTATGGATTTTTTTCACAAGTACAATGAAAGTCTAAGAAAAAGCATGTAGATTTTTCCTTTCTTTTAAAAATGTTTCTTTAAAGATTAGGTGAAGATCAGCCTCCCTGATAGACTCTTATTTTCCTTACAGTATCTGTAGGAAAAGCTCATTTGCAGACAGCTGCTATATGAGCTTCCTTTCCTTGCCCTGTCATTGACCTTCAACCTGATCTGAAAGAACCACCTTCTTTCAAAGTGAGAAGTTATTCATTTACCATAATAGCTCTATTCTGGGCCTCTTTAGCAGAAAATGGCAATTGTGCCCAAATAAGAAGGTTTTGTGGTCCTGACTACTGTCCTTACACAAGAGGACAAAACCACTAGGAAAATTCCGTTCCGAAAGCCACAGTAGGTGGCCATAAAGTTGGTGTTTAAAACTATGGCTGATGTGCAGCAAGCACAAAAAGAGAAAGAAAAATCATTAGGAGTTTGCACTTCCTCTGGTTATATACTAGGGTTTGCCAATTATGTTCTCTTAACTTGACAGCTTATTCATTGAACAAGAGCTGCTACGTTAGAAGTTCGGTGACAGTCTGCTGTGTGCAACTTTAAAATAAAACCACTTCATGAAGAGAAGCGAGAAACATAAATGATAAGCTTATTGGATAATCATTACAAATAAATAAAAAGCCTTTGATACAAGCAATTAGTCACAAGCATTACAAGTTGAAATGCAGTCCAATGTTAAAGAGACAGTTTAGAAGCACATGGCACATTTATCACAGCCCCACAGACAAGTTATTGAGCTGTCTGTGAAAAACCAGCCAAACAGGAAAGCTTTCAGCAGCAAGCAGCAGTTGAGGTCTTTGATTGATAGAGCTAGATGATGCAAAGCTGTCCAATGGCTTTCTGCAAAATAAAATGAAAGGACCCAAGGTCTTTCATGGCGCTCTGTGACCACAGATGAACAGCTACTTTATTATGGCCCAGGTTGAGGTTGCACCTTGCTCCATATTCTGCCCCTTTCTGATGCACATAGTTGACTTGACCAACCAGCCATGGTGTTTAACATAAGGGGGTCTGCCATCTTCACATTTTTTTAAAGGTTTAACATAAAGGACAGAAGACTGCACTGGTTAACAGCTGTGGTTCTTTACTTGTCCTTACCTTAGCAGCTCTTCTAACCGCAGTGATGTGGTACAGGAAGAGTGTTATGGTAGCCTTCCTGAACTGACCGACCCGCTTTTTCTTCATTCATGTTTTAATTCCAAAGAGTCACAAGCCAGGATGTTCAGTCCATGACCCCAGTGTGCAAGGTGATTTTTACCTTCAAGAATCAAGATGCTGCATTTATTTATTTTTATTCAGGATGCTGTATTTATTCTCATTTGTATTTTATGCTTTAAAATAGGGAATGAGTTTTAGACAGGGCAAGGATACCTTTGGGAGAATTGTTTAAAAGAGAAGGCCATCAACTTTTCAGTTGCTTTTAGTGGGTCTCAATGACTGAAATTTGCTTTGCTAAGGCGTTAGCAGGATATAATAAAATGCTCTGATCCTCATTTCTAGGTTGACTTTGTCAACTAAATTTATTAATCTCAAAATAATCACTCTGTATTCTTCTAGAGTTATTCTTATTTATGTGTGTGTGTCAGACAGAGAGAGAGAGAGAGAGAGAGAGAGAGAGAAGTGAGGAGAAATGAGACTTGCTCTGGAATCATTTAAAAAGATTATATTCTTCCTCACTATCTCTTTATACATCATTCCCAACAGAGTTCAGTCTCTAAAGATATTATTACCATAGTCCTTTGTCTGAGATTAGAACATTATAAATCTTCAAGTGTTATTCCTTTATTGACATTTTAGAGTTGTATTATTTGATATTGAGTATCATAAACTGCACTGTTCAGAACACTTGAAATTCTATCTGTAATAAATGAGTAAACTGATATAGCACATTTAACAAAAAGAACTTCATCTGAAATTAATTCTGATAAGGATATATTTATTTCTACAATCTAAGTGTGTGACCAAAACCTAATATTAGACCTCTTCCCCCTAAAAAAAATTAGGAATTGTATTCTATTGTAAAATTTTCTAACGAAGACAGTGAAAACTATTAATGTGTTCCGAACCCAAATTTGTATCCCATACACAAAAATATAAAGCAAAATAATTATAAAAAATATAATCAAAGTATAACATAGTTTTCTTTTGTTTAAAGCTGTCTGCAGTGAGAGTATTCTCGTCTACAGAAAGCAACTATGTGCTTCAGTGCATTCTGGCTCTGTTTTCTCTTACAGCTAAAAGAGGGGGGCAGGAAGGTTTGTTTTTCCCTAGGAACCTGCATACTTCATACCCAAATTCCTTGTCATTCAAAGCACCTGTCACCGGGGGAGTTCTTGGACTATCTAAGACCTCGCCCCACAAAAGAAAGAACTGCATTTTAACAAGTTCCCTAGGGGCTAGGCAATTCATATGTACTTCAAGTTTGAAAAGCCCTACTTTAATGCAGTAGTTTTCAATCCAGTCTGCATGTTAGGTTAACCTGAAGACCTCTTAAAAATAGAGATCCCGGCGCTTCACTATAGACCGATTAAATCAGAATTTCTGACAGTAAGGCCCAAACACTGCTTTTTTTTTTAAAGCTCCCCAGGTAGTTCAAAAGTGCATCCAGAAGTAGAACCTATTCTAATCAAAGCTATGTAATCTGTTATGTTCATCTTTTTACAACAGCCACTAGGAAACTCAACTAGTCATCATGAATCTTTTAAGGTAAATTTATAATATATGTTTAAGTTTCAGCTTTATTGAGGTATAATGGACAAATAAAAAAGATATTTAAAGTGTACATCACAGTGATTTGATATATGTATACATTGTAAAAAGATTCTCCTCATCTAGTTAATTAACACATTCATCATCTCACATATATATTTGGTGAGAACATTTAAGTTCTACTCTTTTAGCAAATTTCAATTATGCAATACAGTGATGCCATGTTTTACATCAGATCCTCAGGTCTTATCTCTCTTACAGCTGAAATTTTTTACCTTCTACCAACTTCTCTGTATTCATCCACTCCCCCAGCCTCTGGCAACCACTTTTCTACTTTGTTTCTATGAATTTGACTTTTGGGTTTTTTTTTTTGAAGATTACACATATTTATCTTTCTCTTTCTTATTTTACTTAGCATAATGCCCTCGAGATCCATCCATGTTATCTCAAACAGGGTGAATTATAATATTAATTATTTTATATTAAGAGTAACAAATAATAAGTTAAAAATAATATGCACATATGTCACGCTAGTTACTAAGATTTTTCTTATACATTTTTTTCACTTAAAGCAATGTTATTTTCTCTCAAAGCAATGTTATTTTTCCCACTTTACATATAAGCAAACTGAGAGTTGATGGGGCTGAATAAATTGATCAAGGACAGATAATTTATTAGTAGCAGAACATCCAGGAATCAAAATGTCCTGTGTCTGCCTACAGAATTTACACACACACACACACACACACACAACTATTTCTTAGTTCCTAGCTAGCTTTGGTTTAGACTCTAGAATGAAAAGTGGGCCTCACACTACAGTATGAATTAGAATAAACTGGGCAGTTTGTTAAAATGTAGGTTGCTGATTCAGTTAATCTTGAGTGGGACCCCAAGCATTTGCATTTCTAAGGAGATTCCAGGGGATGCTGCTGCTGCTGCTGCTGCTGCTGGTCCACACTTTAAGAATAGCTGGGCTAGATTAATTATAATGGACCTTATTATGTTACCTGTCTTCATTATGGGCATCCTCAAATCATTTATATAAATAGAAAGGTTATATATAAATACAGAAACGAAGGGATAGAGGCTGGTGATATATAAACTATATTAGTTAGAATTGATGATAAAATAAAACTTCAAGTAAGCAGTGATTTCCTATCCCCTATTGCAAACTCTTCCCAAGAGATAAATGGACTTCAACATTCTTTTCTCTACAAAGCTAAAAGTAGAGTGGGTGTGTGATGGCAGGCAATGCAAGTATTCCAAAAGTCAAAGAAACTTAAATCATAACATTGTTTAGAAAATAAATGAGCAATTATGAACAACTTTAATGTCTTCTCTGCTTTGTGTTCCTTAAGTTACTTAAATCACATCAAGATACATTTAATTATTCCATGAATTGTTTTGCTTCAAGCTATAAATTATAGTGTTTGAAACAATAAAAGCAAAGGAATATTGTTGAGTTTATCTCAGTGATTTATGCTCTTCGTGCAAAATTGACAATTTAAGATATACACTTGCTTTTTCTTCATCACTTTTGGAAAGAAATTTCCTACACAACATAACAGTAGCTAGGAAGACACCCCTAATTGTTGTGTTGGATATTGGGTCAGATGAGCTTCAGAGAATGGTATTTACACAAATCAATTTTAGCAAAGACAAATATTTACAACTTTATGATTTAAAGTTAACAAGCAGACAAAATTTATAAAATTGGAAATTAGGCATAGAAAATATGAAATTATTTTAAAGGCTCTTTCTCTTCCCAGGCTGAGTAAAGTTTAAAAGAAATAAATTTGCATCTTTCACTTATAACTTCAGTGACACATGTACATTATTTGAGCTGTTAAAATAAAGAAAAGCAAGATCCGCTTGATATGACAAAGGTATTTTATAAATGTTCATTAACACCCAGGTTTGAGGTAAAGCTGTTTGATATAGTAATAGGAATGTCAGCTGGAACACAATTCTTAAGACTTTTTTTTAATATGAAATACTATTCCTGCAGAAAGTTAGTTGGATGACATAAAGAGCAGAGGCTTGCCTATCACACTGATTACTTGATGTAATAGTAAGCAAGCTTAAGTGAACTGTGTGTCTTCAATCTTTCCAATCACTTAGGGATGGGCATCAGAGCTCGCCATCCATCATCCCTGGCCTGAAACATACGGTGCATCAGCAATCTTGGGCTGACCTAAATGATAGTAAAAGCCGCTATGCTGTTCACAATAAGAAATTGTTGTCCACTGAATTACAGGTTTGTGATTAGATTGCTAACATGGCCAACTTGATGTATAAGTGAAGTGTCTAGGGAAGATATTCTTTAGAACCTTCTGAAGATTAATTTATACCCTTGAAATGTAGACCAATCACAGAGTCAAAAAATATGTCAAGGTATTTTTCTTGTAACCAAGAAAGCCCAGCTGTTACAACAGTCATTAATTTATTTCTGGCACCTTTATCTACAACAGGATTTAATAAACAAGGTGTCTAATGGCTATCATCTCAGCATGGCTAGAAATTGCCCAATATAAAAATTAATTTTTTGAAATCAGATTCATATGGCGAGTAGTTATATACTATTGGGAATATAAACCTGAAATGTCAACTGTTTCTCATAATTTAAATTTTCACATTTAAAAACTCTGAAATCTCTCCAAATTCCTATCTAAAATTTCTAGTTGTGTGCTATGTTCTCATATCTCAGAACTGTCTAAAGACATCATGCAAATCACCTGGTAGACATGCTATATATTTTTTCTTTTGCTTCCTTTCCCAAGATTAAAGGAGCTAGAATTTAAAATTCAATTTTAAAGAAATTATCTCAAAGTCAACTAAACAACCCCTCAAAAAAAGACTGGCACAAAAAAATAGAAGGCCTGGCTTTGACTTCAGTTTCTGTGTCTGAATTTACTTAGATAAATAAATAAGCCACTTGATAAGCCACTTGGTTGCTCTTATCATTAATATCCACGTTTGGTAATATAAGAATGATATTTGCTGGTCTAGCTAAAGTCTTATTCAGGAGGATAACTTTCATTCCTTCAATATTTACTAAACATTCCAATTTTTAGTCACATTTTTAACTGCATAAAATGATGAAAACAGAAGTTCTGCTGACAGCCTCGTGGAAGGAAACAGACAAGAAAACAGGCAAGTACAAAAGAAAGCTTAGCATGCAGAAAAAACAGCCAGGAACTTATGAAAAATGAAAATTCTAGGGGTCCAAAAGCCCAGATTCTGAGTCAACAGATCTAGTGTTGGGCTCAGATACCTACCTTTTTAACATGCATTCCAGATGATTCTAATACACTCAATGATCTACAAGAGAATACATTTAACTTAATCTTAAAAGCCCAGAAAAGGTTTTGGGAAAAGGTGGTAGAGAAATAAAAACTTCACAGGCATAATCCGGGCACAATGGGGAAGAGATCAAAAAAATGTTCCTTTGCTGTACCTTACTTTTTTGCCATAATATATTTTGGAGATTGAATCACATCTTATTTTTTGTAAACACTGCACATAGTATTCATTATATATGCGCACCATAATTTATTTTGCCATTTATTTGCTGATGGTTAATTAGCTTATTTCAATCTTTTGCTCTTATAAGCGATACTGTAAAGAATGAACTTTTACCTCAGTCATTTCAAGCATATGCACATGTTAAATTCCAAGAAATAAAATTCTGGTGTCAAGGGGCATTAGCATTTAACATGTTGGTAAATTCTGAGAAATTGTTCTCCATGTGGCTACACTACATTGCAATCCCATTTGCAAAGTGTGAGAAGACCATTTCTTTATTTTCCAAAAACGAGTTTGACCTTCATCTTGAGAACGCTGAGGAGAAAATCAAGGGTCTTTAGAGGATAAATGACCTGATTAGGTTTATATTTTAGGAAGATATGCTCCCACTACAATGTGGAGAATGGATGGATTGGAGTAAGTAAAACAGGAAGCAAGAAAGGCAGTTAAAATGCCAAGCAACAGTTAGCCAAGAAGAGATAACTTAGTTTCAATTATGTGGAACAAGGATCTTTATTAAACATATATAATATGTTTAATGCATTATCTCATTTATTCAGGTCATACCACACACTAGATATTCCACAGAGATTATGCAGCCACTTTTAGAGAATTTACTCCCTTTGAAAAAGGGGTCTTTTTTTTTTCCTCAGGACGGAGTTGAAGAGAGTGGACAGGTTGGAACTTTTTGAGACAAAAATCCATCAATTGACTGACAGCGCCTACATATTCTTTCCTCTAAATTGACGCTTAGTGATTGTTATTTTTTTCCTGATTTCAGAAAAAAAATAAAACCAAAATAAAACAAAGCTTACGTTCATAAGTTAATTAGTTGTGCGTGTTTCTGTAGGTTGTACATGGCAAAACTGGGATTCAAATCCAGGGAAGCATTAGTTCAGAGCAAGTGCTTTTAACCACTTCAGTATCTGTTTGGGATGGAGAAAATTTGATGCATTTGAGATTTATCACAGAATAAAACTGACAGAATTAGTCAACTGATTGGATGCAGAGCATAAAGAAAATACATATCAGTATTGTCTATGAGACTGGGAACCCAGGAAGACCTAAAATTGGAAAGCAAGGGATAGGCATCGATGGGGGGCGAGGGCGGGGGAGCGGTACATTGATTTTTTAGTTTGAGGTGCCAGTAGGAGGTGAAGTAGGAGATGCTTCTACTGTCCGAGAAGCAGGGGACAATCTGGTCTGGAGATGTCAATGGGGGCATCATCAGCACATATGTTCTATGCTGGGAAGTCACCAGAATGGATGAGCTCACCCACGGAGCAACGTTTCAGCAACAGGCCACAGATGAGAAGAACATGAAAGAGACTAAGAATAAACCAAGAGATAAGAAGAGAGGAAAGAAAACGAGATGAAAATGTTATCTCTGAAGCCAAATAAAACCAAACTAAAAGAAAAACACTTCGAATTACTTTACAAATAAATGATTAATTCTCTCTCTCTCTCTCTTTTTTCCTTCTACAATCTCTCATATATTATGAAAGTGACATTCATGAAATGTTCCCAAACACAAGAAAATAACCGATTACTAACACATCCCCACCAGTACTATCTTGTGGAGGTGATAGTCCAGGAGAAAATGGCTTTCCTTAAGCTGGCTGAGAGTCCTGATACATTTCTTTAAAGCTCTAATAACCATGCAGAACAGTGTCAAATTGAGGATTTAAAGGCAATGGTTATAGTCTCAGGAGAGTGTCTGGGAATGATTCCTATGTACCTGACATAACTCAAAAGCAGGGGAGTAGCATTCAATGGCTAGGAGAATTCTCCTGCACCACCTCATATAAATCTACGGAGGGCTACCCGAAGGTTTATGTGAGCTGTGTGTCTAACATGTGTTAGAAAATCAGTCTCGTTATATTTTCCCTGTAAATCCTTCCAGGAGTCTTCTAGGTTTAAGGGGGACCTTCACATTTGGAATCGAGAAATGAGTATAGATTTTCTGAGACTGCCTAGATTGGGTAATATGCAGTTCATACAATGTATTTGGGGGGAAGAATATGTAGGCGCTGTCAGTCAATTGATGGATTCCGTCTCAAGAAGTTCCAACCTGTCCACTCTCCCCAACTCCCTCCTAGGAAAAAAAAAAGACACTTTTTTCAAAGGGAGTACATTCTCTAAAAGTGGCCGCATAATCTCTGTGGAATATCTAGTGTGTGGTATGACCTGAAGAGATGGGGCTGATTTTCTTGTTTAATAGTTTACAGAATCCACTTTGTAAATTACAAACAATATTAGCAAATTACATTCTGCTTCTGAGCTGAATACACTTAAGCTGAAAATTTATAACTGGACTGAAATATAGAATAGAAACAATTTTTTATGTTTGTAAACTGATCTTTATAGAAATAGAAGCCTTGAAAATTATAAAATTATAATATTATTAAAATATTCTGAAAATACAATTAAATTCTAATATAAGTGATTAATATTTAAGTAAATTAATAGCTAAATTTGAAAATTTTAATTAGTAGGCAAGATTTTATATTTTATAAATAGGTAAAAACACTGAAATAATTATTTCTAAGCTTTATTAGAAATATCTAAAATTCAATATTCCTTCTTCTACCAGTTTTATATTCAACATCAATTGATCATTATCCTGAATATAACAAACATCGTCATTAAACAACAACCACAAAAAACCATTACCTATGATGTTCCAAATCGAGCTTTGATTTTAGGCATTTTTTTTCTCCTAAGTTTATTTAAGTAAGCTCTACTTAATTCCTAAGTATTAGTCAACAGATATCTCATTTTTTAACTAGGTAAGCTTATTTATATCAAATGCAAAAAATTCTTCACCATTTAATGTATGAATTACAAATGTGTGTGTGTGTGTAATAATTATAGAGGAAAAAGCTTTATTGTTGTTGTTGTTATTATTATTATTATTTTATTATTTGGCGCTGAAACCCTAAAACAAACAACAGCAGCTTTAAAGAGATGTTCCTCTTAAGCATGTAAGCCTTTGTTTTTACGGATCCTTAAGATGTTCAGGATAGTGAGATCAACATCAATGGAGCAGAAAATAGGGATTTTCTAACCAATTTCAAACCCCCAAACAGTGACTCTGATTTCTTCACTGCCACAATTTAAATAACAATAACTGGGAGCTCACTACCTCAAGGTGCAGGCTGTTCCAGCATTCAACAGACCTAAGAGTCTGATGACTTTTCCTTATATATAATACTGTACATAAGTCCCCCCGATATGTCTAGCAACGGTTCTCACTCTGGCTTGCGAAACAATCCCAACTGTCTTTTTTTATGAGAGAGGTCACTAATCATGTCTCTCACGCTAAGATTTTATTTTTTGAAGGAAAACATTCCTGTCACTCTTCCACCTTATGGTTTTGAAAGTCCCTCATCAATTCCTGCTCTAAAAGCACTACTGATCATCTCTAGCAGGACTATAGACCATCTCACTCAAATATCACACAGCTCCATGTACAGGGTTATTATTTCCCAGGAGTTGGGCACTTGGCTTCTAACAATGCGACCTGTATTATAAGCATATACTTGAGCATACATTGATATTTACACTGATATTTAGCACAAAGAGTGTGTGTGTGTGTGGGGGGGATTTTTAATTATCATATATTTAAATTGTAAAATAATATTCGATTTACCAATTTGCATTAAGGGTAATTAGGAGAATTGAAAGAATTCAGAATATTTAAGCATAATGGAGAATTTACTGAAACATATACAAGCCCAAGGTTTTCTTTCCTCTTTATAGGACTTATGGTCTGTTCCTTTCTGTACATGTGATCATTCTTCTTTCTCTCCCTCTGAAGATGGGTCTTCTATGATTTGAATTACTGTAGCCAACCCATCCCTGTTTTTATGTGGTCATTCTGATCTACATCAAATAGAAACTGCATTGAGCCTCTACATTCCCAGCTTCCAATTTCTGGGACAGAAAATCTCATTTTGTCCCAGGTGTCTACCCAGTATTGGTCCAATTAGAGATGAATGAGGTCATAAGGTTACATGACCAGTAGCTCATGCATCTGCACTGTAGGTCCAGGTTCTCTCAAAGGTCATGAACAAAGCTGTGGGAAAAGGAAACATCAACCAGACAGGCACCCTGAGAGTTGTCTACTGTAATACTATTGAAGCATGTGTCTATTGGCTAAAACACATTATTAAATATAGAGCCAAGATTGATAGCATCATAGAATAGTCACACTCTGAATCACCCATTCGAGTCATGAAAATCCCATATACCAGGAATTTCATCTGATATCTATGCATCGGCTTATGAAGCATTTATTTGCACTCACAAGACCAAATGTAGAATATGGGTGCCGCAAGATATAAGCCACCCGGCCATCTTTAAAGAGGTATAGTTGCTATAGCTTTAATTTAGTCCTTCCTCTTGAAATACTCAGGTTTGCTCTCACAAGAGAAATGATCTCATTCATAAGCACCCCACTCCCCAGGATGCCATTATGTGAATGAGTAAATATAATTTGCATTGTTTTATATGTCTTTTTTGTTTGGTTTGGTTTATTTATCTTTGCATTAGTAGTGAATTATGAAAAAATGAACTATGAAAACAATGAAAATTTAAAGTAGGTGGTCTTTAGTGAAAGGTGTGTTAAAGTGATTTTACACTCAACAACTCAGAAGTAAGTTGGTCTTCCACCTAAGACAATGCTTTTGTAGGTACACACTCTCCTTTTCTCTTCTCGTGATCTTTCTCTCACATATAAAGCTTAAATTAAAAAGAAAAAAAGCCTCTTAATATAAAAATAGGAGAAAATTGTCAGGATGTAGGGCTAGGCAAAGAGTTTAGTTAGACTTGACTCCAAAAGTATAACCCATGAAACTAAAAAACTGATAAATTAAACTTCATCAAAGTTAAATTTTTTCTCTGTGAAAGAGAACAAGGGCACTTTAGCCTTCCTCTGGAAACTGCCCTCAGCAGACGAGCCAACTAGAGTTGACTGGGAAACTGCACACTCACTGGGGTAGTCTGCAGCCAGTGACAGACTGATATTGGGATTAAAAAAAAAAAAAAAGTCCAGGTCTTTTGTCACTATCCATGCTGTGCTCCAGGCATTGCTCTTCTGGAACCACTCCTGCCATTCACCAGCACCCAGCAGCAATTAAGGCTGTCCTTTTCAGAGAACCGCATTTTCTATCTTTTCACAGCAAATACAAATTTTCCACAGTGACTGGGTTTTTATTAATTGGAAATCCAGCTAAAGGAAAGCACCATTATCTTGCTATATTGAATACCAGTGCCCTTAGAATTGGGGTTGGGAGAAGGTGGCAAATTTTCCATCAGGAGACTCTCTGGTCTGGATTTCATATAGTGCCAATCAGCTCTGATAGCAAATGGCGTGTTAAAAAAAACCGTATCTTTTTTTTCTGGAACATTCAAATATCAACTAAGTTAACTTTATTCCTCTTTTTGCTAAGTATCTTATTTTGTCCAAATGACACCCCCCAAAATGTGTATGTGAGTGTGTCTGAGTACATGTATATGTGTATATTTTTTCATTCCAAATTATGATTAATTCTAAGTGTGTTATCAATTTTATAACAGCTGTTATGCTGAAGAAAATTCCACATTAACTGTCCATATTTTGTATCAATTCACAACACATTTATTCATTAAATACATATCTCTTTCTTTTCCAATATCCTAATAATGTTGGAGTCTGATCTTATGTGTGTTCAGAGGCTAGGATTTTTCTGATTCAATTTTGGCTGCTGCATTTTTGTACAGTATCATTTAATGAACTGCTTTCCATGACTCTTGCTTGTAATTTTAACTTTTATCAATTTTAACATCAACTATTTCATTTGCATTTTATGTCTGTTAATGTTATCATTTTATATTTGTTTTTATTTCTTTAATTGAATGATATATCCCAGAATATTAAACCGATCCTCTTGAAAACTTCTTAGTCCTTTATAATGCATGAATGGGTTATAAGGATATTCCCAGGTTGAAAATCTGATGATCTCTTATGAAAGCTTTACCCACCTCTACTGTCTTTAATTCTATCTCCGCATGTGTGACGGACAGTCTTTTCTATACAAGGCAGTATTTGTTTCAGTTCTGAATCACAGTGTAATCCTTTGAAAGCTATTTTAAGCAACAATTAAAAATCCAAACTTAATTTAATATTTAAAGAGTGATACAAGTGCAAATAATTCAAACAAGATGAAAATGAATGAAGAGTGCCTTCTACACATGGCTAAGTTCATGCATAGGCAATGATACTCATTCTTTGGGCGACTGGCAACAGACCTTAACTTAGATTCACGCATTCATTTAACAAATATTTATGTACAGCCTAGTATTGATAAGCATTTTACCTAGGTACTAAGGAAAGAGAATGAATAATAGAGACAAAATCTTCACTCTCACTGAGCTTATTTTCTTCAATGATAAGAGGCACCCAGATTTCAGAAATGATAAAATGTGAAGAAATATGTAAAATATGTATCTCATATTTTGTAAATGTAAAATATGTATCTCATAAAATATGTATCTGATGTAGTTGTAGGGTCTTAGAGATATTCTAATGCAACACTTTCTAATGCATTTAATTTTAGTAAAAACTCTTCCTTTTTAGACCGCTTTAATATTCACATATCTTCCTTGAAAAGATGTTTCTTCCATTACACAATTTCTAATGCAAAATACTGCAGTTCTATATGATAAGTGACTTAAAATGCAGATCTTTTTTTTTCCTACTATAAAACAAATTAACAGAGAATTTACATAGGCTACATCCCATTCATTTCCTCTATATTCAGATATGAAAAAGTGGTTATGGGGAAGGGAAAAGGAGTACATAGGTGTTCATAGTGGTGGTGCTGGGTAAGATTAAAACAACTCACATTTCAAGCCCTCACTTCAAAGCAAGGAAAACTTCCAATGGACACTTTCCTACAATGCATTTAAACAAACTGCTAAAAATTAAACAATAAATCCATGTGTGTGTGTATATGTATATTTATATGTACATTTATGTGTATATATAATCTATACATTTATGTATGTTTTGATAAACATTTCAGAAAGCAATACAGGGAAATTAGTAGAAGACTTTTTTTCATGTGAGTGTTAACATAGCATGTTTCAAACTTAGCAGGAGCATCACTACTAATTGTATTTGAAAACTGCCAAGTGAGCATGTACTTTCATGTGTAAATGTGAACTTAATCTTTGATGTTCAAGGGAAGTGATTCATGGCCAGTTTCCACAATATGCCAAGGAGATGTTGTATATCTGGGTGCTGACACTTTATGTATTAGGCTATAATCAATACTATTGGCTACATGCTATGTCACTGAAATAAAACTTTAATTACTAACACAATGGAAATAAAATTTTAATTACTAACACAAACATTTCTGTTTTGAAATGTACTAACCCCGTGTAGCTCTTAACACAACTTTATTACCAGGCATAAAAATCAACCTAGGGTTTAAAAATTTTAAAACCTTGCTACTTGAAAGGTACAATCTGAGTCTGTGTATAGGTTTTTATTTTTATGCAAATAGGCCATACATATTAGGAGGGAGACTAAACTCAGTTTCCTCATCTGTAAAACAGAGATAACAGTTCCCAGTCACAAAGTTGTTAACATAATTAAATTAGATGTGTGCAAAGCACATGGAATATTTGGGATGCTACTAAAATTGGAGAATGATAAAAATTTGAATCTGGGTATTGATGTCCATAATTAGGTTAGTGTTAATCTGTGCATTTCACCAGCTATTGTCAACATCCACAACACAGATATTAAAGATGTTAAGCCTATGCAATCATTTAGCTCATTCAGCTCACAGGGTAGAACTGACTTCTACAGGATTGAAAGAAGATATCTCTGGAGCCCACTGGAACAAATGGTCTCCCTGCTTTAGACCCTTAGTCCCTTTGATTTTTGATCCATCTACCATGCTGAGAAATAACTAAATTATAAACCTGGAAACGTCCTAGTACCTGCAGTATGGCATACAAAACCTTTCACATTGTGGCTCTACCCCAACTTTAAGCCTGCTCCACTCACTCATGAAATTATACTCTAATTATACTCCTAAAATAGCCCTATGACATGTGTTATTGTTAGTTCGTCAGGTATCTAACCCTCTCTAGATTGTGTACCAAGGGCTGTACTTCAAAGTACAAGAGTTTGGCTAGGGACAGGTCACCCAGGACATGCCTCACTATTATTGCCCAAGATAATCACACTTGAAAAGATTCCCTTTGTTAGTATCTTTCTCAGATCCCTTGAGATATCAGTAAGTTTAACATTTTGAAATTAAATTTAAGGATGTTCAAGGGTTTACAGCCATGCCACTCTGAGCGTGCC
>NW_011888800.1:16346703-16373758 GCF_000151845.1 Pteropus vampyrus
ATGTAAAATATGTATCTCATAAAATATGTATCTGATGTAGTTGTAGGGTCTTAGAGATATTCTAATGCAACACTTTCTAATGCATTTAATTTTAGTAAAAACTCTTCCTTTTTAGACCGCTTTAATATTCACATATCTTCCTTGAAAAGATGTTTCTTCCATTACACAATTTCTAATGCAAAATACTGCAGTTCTATATGATAAGTGACTTAAAATGCAGATCTTTTTTTTTCCTACTATAAAACAAATTAACAGAGAATTTACATAGGCTACATCCCATTCATTTCCTCTATATTCAGATATGAAAAAGTGGTTATGGGGAAGGGAAAAGGAGTACATAGGTGTTCATAGTGGTGGTGCTGGGTAAGATTAAAACAACTCACATTTCAAGCCCTCACTTCAAAGCAAGGAAAACTTCCAATGGACACTTTCCTACAATGCATTTAAACAAACTGCTAAAAATTAAACAATAAATCCATGTGTGTGTGTATATGTATATTTATATGTACATTTATGTGTATATATAATCTATACATTTATGTATGTTTTGATAAACATTTCAGAAAGCAATACAGGGAAATTAGTAGAAGACTTTTTTTCATGTGAGTGTTAACATAGCATGTTTCAAACTTAGCAGGAGCATCACTACTAATTGTATTTGAAAACTGCCAAGTGAGCATGTACTTTCATGTGTAAATGTGAACTTAATCTTTGATGTTCAAGGGAAGTGATTCATGGCCAGTTTCCACAATATGCCAAGGAGATGTTGTATATCTGGGTGCTGACACTTTATGTATTAGGCTATAATCAATACTATTGGCTACATGCTATGTCACTGAAATAAAACTTTAATTACTAACACAATGGAAATAAAATTTTAATTACTAACACAAACATTTCTGTTTTGAAATGTACTAACCCCGTGTAGCTCTTAACACAACTTTATTACCAGGCATAAAAATCAACCTAGGGTTTAAAAATTTTAAAACCTTGCTACTTGAAAGGTACAATCTGAGTCTGTGTATAGGTTTTTATTTTTATGCAAATAGGCCATACATATTAGGAGGGAGACTAAACTCAGTTTCCTCATCTGTAAAACAGAGATAACAGTTCCCAGTCACAAAGTTGTTAACATAATTAAATTAGATGTGTGCAAAGCACATGGAATATTTGGGATGCTACTAAAATTGGAGAATGATAAAAATTTGAATCTGGGTATTGATGTCCATAATTAGGTTAGTGTTAATCTGTGCATTTCACCAGCTATTGTCAACATCCACAACACAGATATTAAAGATGTTAAGCCTATGCAATCATTTAGCTCATTCAGCTCACAGGGTAGAACTGACTTCTACAGGATTGAAAGAAGATATCTCTGGAGCCCACTGGAACAAATGGTCTCCCTGCTTTAGACCCTTAGTCCCTTTGATTTTTGATCCATCTACCATGCTGAGAAATAACTAAATTATAAACCTGGAAACGTCCTAGTACCTGCAGTATGGCATACAAAACCTTTCACATTGTGGCTCTACCCCAACTTTAAGCCTGCTCCACTCACTCATGAAATTATACTCTAATTATACTCCTAAAATAGCCCTATGACATGTGTTATTGTTAGTTCGTCAGGTATCTAACCCTCTCTAGATTGTGTACCAAGGGCTGTACTTCAAAGTACAAGAGTTTGGCTAGGGACAGGTCACCCAGGACATGCCTCACTATTATTGCCCAAGATAATCACACTTGAAAAGATTCCCTTTGTTAGTATCTTTCTCAGATCCCTTGAGATATCAGTAAGTTTAACATTTTGAAATTAAATTTAAGGATGTTCAAGGGTTTACAGCCATGCCACTCTGAGCGTGCCTGATCCTGTCTGATCTCGGAAACTAAGCAGAGTCGGGCCTGGTTAATACTTGGATGGGAGACCACCTAGGAAGACCAGGTGCTGTAGGTGTTAAAAAAATAAATAAATAAATTTAAGGATGTTCAGCAAAGAGAAGTAAGATATAGTACCTCCCCACTCTTCCAAAGCTCTCCATAAGCAGATTGGTAAAGGATACACCTTAAAGTAATCCTTGTGTCTCACTCTTTTTTGTATATATAGAAACTTGTGCAGTGTCTATTATTTATTAGGTGAAATTTAGATGCCTGTTTAATGTTAATTCCTGTCCTCTTACTTCCCTTCCCCAATCTTGCAAATATCCACACATAGAATTTTTCGAGCTAAAGCTTCACAGTATTAAGTAAAAACCTCAAATTCCTATAGGAATCCAGTGACAACTGAAACAAAACAAAACAAAACAAAAAAACCAAACAGGTTTGGTTGATGCTGAGATGAACTGGAGAGCACACAATCACTCTGAAAAGGTTGTCTCATAACCATCTACTACTCAGCTGCAGCCAAAATGACACTAAAGTGACAACTCGGTGTGGCCTCTCTTGCTATTTTCCATGAGATGCCAGAAATCCATAAAATTTTGTGAAATCTCCTGGTTTTTAAATGTTAGTTTAAGTTTTTTATTTGTTTGCCATGAAGTACTGTGTAAATCAAACAGAATACATACACAAGGGACCAGTTTGAGCCTATACTGTAGAGCCCTAAGACTTGGCAATCTTTAGAAATTACTACTATACATCTGAGGGTGAAAAGGTCCACTGCTCCTTCCAAAAGACAAAGATATTACTTGTAAGCACCCAGGCTATTCATGGCTGGGTTCCAGCAGGCTGTCTTTCTTTATGTAAGAAGTTTGGCCAGTACTTCAACTCATAAAATTATAGCTCTCATTTTAATCAGCAAGGAAGAATTTCTGCACTGTAAAATCTTATTAAGGGAATTTGATTGTAAATTGAATGTGGTCCAGCACCTCTCCAAAGCTCGTTTAAGATATTTGATATTTGAGAGAAAAAGCTTAAATGGGCACGTTAACTATCCATTTACCTACACTAGTCCAAATTCTTTCCCTGCACTCTCAGACCATCAGAAAATGCCTTGGACCATATTACTTAAGTCAATCAAAGACATGGCTTCTGAGCTGTGGCTCAATATCATATTTTTTGATTTTATAGATGGCTAATATACAAAAATATCACATTTAAGAATACTTTTGGTACTTTTAGACAGCTAGTTTGAGGTATATTCTGTGTGGTTTGTTACTACTTTATATTGTACCTCATGTGATAAATTCCTGAAAAAATAGTTCCTGGAAAGGATATTTATCCTCACAAATGCATGTGTATATGATATCTTAATGAAAAACTATTTATTTTATTTAGTTGCCAGGCCAAACTTCAAAAGCTACATTAAGTGAGAATAAGAATCCTAGGTATGTTTCTGAGTTTTTGATGCTCTTATTGACCTTCCCTCATTATTTATCTACTAATCTCAACATTGGCTTTGGGTTTTAGATAACTAGGAAAAACCCAGTTATGATAGTTTGCTTTTATTCAAGTGATTTTAATTGTGAGTAATCAATATTTTTTAATTTATTTACTCCCTTTTCTATAATATTATTGCTTTGCTTTTTTATTTATAAATACTTTTTTTTAAAAAAAATAAAGAGAATTCCACTTATAATTTTGATGAGCATCTGCTCCTGACATATCTTCTTCATTACTTATAACAGGGCTTTAAATTTTAACTGTAGAAGGATAGTTTATGGTTTTAAAAGCATGTTGCAATTCTAGAATTCCTAGAATTGTCACCTATTTGTTTATCAGATATTTATCAAGTATCTGCTGGGTACCTGGCACTGACCTAGGCATTAGAGAAATAATGGTGAGCAAGTTAGACATTCCTTTCCCATTATAGAGCCCACAATTTCATGAGTAGATAAAAAACCAGGTAATGACAATCAAAGGCAGTTAGTACCATGGTGGAAGTACAGAGTGGGTCACTATCCTATTTTGGGGGAACAGAGAGGGCATCCCAGAGAATGTATCATTCAGTTTGAGACCTCGAGTTCTCAGACAATTGTGGGAGAGGAAAAGGCTTTCAGGCAGGGGTTGTCTGCTCCATTAGGCTGTCTTTTTCACTATTGTATCCTCAGGACCTTGCTCACTGCTTTATAATAAATAAGAGATGGAATAGAATGTGCAAAGGCTAAAAGCCATTCAGGGACTGGTCATTTGGAGGAACTGAAAGGGTTTGGTTTGACTGAATTGTAGAGTTGAAGGGGGATACGAGGAAGCAAGATGAGACCAGGGGGACATCCAGTGGCCAGTTGAAAATGATCGTTGTCAATTACTTAAATAATATTCATTTTATCAAAAGAGAAAATGGAAGCCATGCGTAAAAGTGACAACAGAAGTAAAAATGACAACAACAAACTTTTTCCCTTTCTACATAAGAACTTGACCTTTGGTTAACTCCAGCTGGATTTCTTTGTTAAGTTGACAAAGGCAGAATGTCAACGTATCTCAGGGTAACACTGCTAAAGGTGAAAATGACCCCTCATGGTTAAATTGTATCTAGACTAAAAGGAAATATAAATGAACCATAAAAACCTGACGTCATAGCTTTGGGCTTCCCTGTGAGTCGACCCAGCAAGCCATGCCTATGGATTTATTACAAGAGACATTAGGCTGTGAAACAGGGCGATTTTCACAGATGACCTTGGACTACTGTAAGGACTCCCCAGGAGGAAGGCCCACTGCTACCCTGTAAGATGTGGTTCCAAATCTTTGTTCTTCTGAGTCTGAATGTTTAGTTGAACCTAAAGAAGAATCCTTGCTGGGCATTATAGCACTGATGGGTTTTAACTTGGAGAGTTAATATGAAGAGATTTGTTTTATAGGATCACTTTAGCTATTGAAGACAACTGCCTCTAGGACAGGTTATTCTAATAACACATTAACCAGAATTAGTTTATATCCTTGCTGGAATAAGATGGAAGCCTACAATAAGAGAGGGGACAGAGAAAAAGCACCCTCCATTTAAGTTTCATCTAGGTCTAAAGGCTTTAAGCCCATCAACTGGGATTTATAGGAATGCAACCTGGCTTCCATATCTTTTTGTGTGTGGTTCATCTGCCACTTATTGGAGGAAAGATTAAGCTTGACTAGCAAATAATAACAAGTAGAGGAAAAGAAAGAAATACTAAATAGGGACCACCAGACAATTGTTTTAAAATTGCAAATATTGGAAAGGATTAGGATTGAATACTGTCTCACTCCTTAACTATGACTTGAAGTGAGTCATTGGGCCTTTCTGAGCTTCAGGTTCCTAGGCAGAAAACAAAGGGCTTAAACTCAATGATCCCCAAATGATCTTGACTCAAAGGTCATGCGAGTCTTTTATCTGAATACCACTCATATGCCAAGTACTCTACTCCCTCCTCCACATAAAGACATTCAAAATCAAGTAAACACCAAATGCCTGTAAATGAATGGGGGGCAGCAGCTAGAGTCGGTTCTTAGTCCAAGTTGGAACTGAGGACTTCATTATGTCTCTACACTCATATTTCACCCTGTGTAACATGGTGATCACATCTATCGTAAAGAACTTCATGTGCTTTAGATTCCTCAAGTGGCAGGTGCTACAGAAGGCTCCGACTGGCCAGTCTAATCTGAGATTACCCAAAATAGCTATCCACATGTCTAGAGTACTTACTGCAACATTTGCCCACCATTAACTCTCAGTGGCTGCTGCTGATTGACAGAATTAATAGAGATAATTAATAATTTAGGTGCTCCTGTGCTCTTCAACCATCTTGAAGTAAGACATAAAAATCCAGTATAATTTAAGGCTAACATCTAATACAAAATGATACAAAGTGAAAATAATAATAACTTTAAAAAGCATGTCTCCAAGAGATCTAAGCACTTTCATATCTTAAAGGGACACTAAAATGTACTGAAAAATGGCTATGTGACATTAAGAATGCAGGGAGAAACCTACGTTTTTACAAAAAGTTTCGAATTAAAAAATTTTAGTGAAAAGCATTGCGTGTACTTCTAGGAAATCTCATCATGATCTCAGGGAAATAGCTATTTGTAAAAGAGCTCTGAACTGAGTCCATGCCAGGGAGCATTATTGGAAAATGGCCGGCTCTGACGACTTCCTGGAATTCCTCTCTGTGCAAGTCAGCAGCTTGCCTGGCACCAGCTGGGCACTAAACTGAGGCACTGGGAAACCTAAGGGCACATTCTGACGTGACATGGTTGCAATTTATAACTTGAGTCTTAAAACGAGATAGCCAGACAATATCTCAATGCTATTCAAATCTTGAGATCAGCCTTCTTTTTTAAAAATAAAAATATGACTATAAGTGGCCATTAAAAAATAAAATTGAGATAATTTTTAGGCACATATGTTTTTCACTGCTACAATTTTGTACTAGGTGCAGAGGTGTACAGAGAAATGAGATAACTTCTCTCCTTATGACCCTATCCAGTAGTTTCCAGCCTGCAATCCATGGACTCTCAGCATTTCTCAGAGGGAATACATAATCATCTAATTCACATTTTCTGTTTAAAATATGTACTCTAGCTATTGTTAAAGAACTGTGATTTTAAAATGCAAATGTTTATACTAAATTTTAATAAACTTGGAAACCATGAATACATTGATTTATGCTGCCAAATAACTTTTTTCGTGAGCAGATCCAAGATTAATCTTTAGGCCTATATTTAAATTTATAAGTATATCATTGATTACCGAGGATGTGTGTGTGTGTTATAATGTTAGTAGTAGAGATTCCACTCATGTAAAATTATACAAACAAGCGTAATTGTGTGTATGAAGATAAATCATATTTTTCCACGTCAATTTATCCAATCTACCAAAATGAATTGGATGTTGAGACCAAAAGTCTTTATGACTCTCCTCCATCTAATTTCAAAGCTCATAATTCATTGAAATATCTTTGATCTCAGTGTTTAACTTTGTAATATGTAAATTATTATAAATTAAACTAAGATACAGTTTATTTGATTACTTCATTATTACAAAAGGTTCATATGCTTACAAAAGTTTAAAAAAACACCAATTTAGATAATTTTTCAAATAACAAAAGGAAGCTGGTTATCAGTAAAAATCTTTAGAAATGTTTATGCTTTACAACTGAGATGAAAGATATTGGTGAAGCTTGGCTTTATTTTTCTAATATTTTGTAAATTTTAAATTATGTCTGTGTTGAAGATTTCATACAAAGGGGGAAAAACCTAATTCACTTCATAGCATAAAAATTATTTTACAGTAATTTTCTGACATTTAAGCAACTATGTATATGAAGGCAGCACACAGCCCTTTCCTCTAGTAATCAGAAATGGAAAATTTTAGAATTTGTGTTTTAAAAAAGCACTTTATACTACGAAGCTTTACTTGATTTTTTCCATTTCTGATTTGATAAAAGAATTAATAAGTTTGGATTACTGCTACACATTAAAAGAATAAATTAAAAATATTACAATTTATAATTTGCCTTATGAATTTGAGAAAATGGGCAAGAAGAGGACAGGGAAAGTAAGACTATATTCAATACAACTAAGAAGGGAAACCTGCCAATTGTAATAAATACAATGACTTATGATGCCTTCACCCTCTTCATATAGTTGTTATAACTGGAGCATCTAAGTGCTTTATACCATTAGTCACTACTATATTGCAGTTTCAGTACCTTTTATACTTATGATTTATGTCTACAGAATAACCAGAAAAACCATATATGCCTTACATACAGATTCCAGGAGACAGAACTCAGTTAAGTAAACTTATTTTTTAAATCCAGTCTGTAATGGTGTTCTGAGACATGTGGCTTTCCAGTAAAACATACTCCTGTAGCTCACTTTCTACGTATGGACTTCTTCCAGGGCTCTACTGCTTTCTTAAGCTATATCATGGTGGAATCTTATCCTTTATAATGTTTTGGAGAAAGCTGAGGGTGGCGCCTGCACAATTTGATTTGGTGTAAAAATACACACCAAATCTGATTTCTGTTACATTAAGGCATTCTCTGACAAAATATAAAGAACAAGAAATGAAGTGAATTGTGTTTTAGAAATATCTTGCAAGCTTGTTTCCCCGAATACCTGACCACTAATTTTAAAAAATGGATCAAAACCCACTTTAATTGAATATTTAATAGATGATTTAATGGTTAAGTTAAGATACACTTTAAATGCTAAATATAAAAATGATTTGTGTTCGCTTACTGGAAATATTTGTAATATAAGCAAACACATATAATAAACTAATATTTGAGGCAAATTTACTAGGGAAGAAATGAAATGACTATTTTCAATTTATAAACATACTACATTCATCAAACTATATTTTTGACTAATAGTTGGCTTTTATAATATGAATATCATAACAGTGGATTGCCATTACAGTAGCAATAGTTTATCTCATTTTTTAAATGCGTAATATATTTTCCTTTAAAATGAGCCATTGAAAATATAAAAATGGCAATATCCTCCCAGAGAAAGGCCTGCATTTAAGTAGAGGGAAATACATCAATTTTCATAAATAAATGTACTTACTCTTATAAATTCCATCCTCCACATGATGCCCCATGAAACAGGGTGATTTACATAAAAGAATCTGAGATTAGCAAATAAGAGCATACAATCTAGCCTATGGCCATTTTCCAAGTCATATCAACACAGCAAAGGTATTTAAGTCTATTGTGCCTTAGTTTCCCTCTCATTGAAATAGTCAAAGGCTCACTTCATTTACTATCAGTAAAGAGAAATAAAGACATGCCAAAACCTTTTGAAAGTGTTATGTAAGTACTAGAAAAAGATCATTTGAAAATAATACCCCTAATTTTTTCTTTTCATTTTCAGAAATTAATGTTTAAATAGATATTTTGGGGGTCTTGAAATGGCCATTTCTTCACAGTACATTGTATATAGACTATAGTTATTTTGGAGAGCCTGGATTATGATATCCCTAAGAAAATTCTAAAAACTCCTTGGCATCCCTCAAAATTAAACACAAATACATTATGGTATCTAAGTACTACTATTACTTAGAGATGCCCCCAACATCTTTACTACTGGAAAAAAAAAAGACCATTTAAAACCTTTCATTCCCTTTCATTATGAGAACCCCACACAAATGTTTATGGGTATGCTACTGATTCATACAGGCGAGCAGGCAATACTATACTGTGTTACAGGTATTCTTCCATTACCTTCTGTATCATAGTGCTGGGTATACCATATAAAAAGTAAATGATACTGCCTAATCTCAGCAGTTTGAAAGAAGAATAAATCAATGGCATAAGGGAAGCAGGTGATGTAATGACTCTAGACTTAAGTAGATGGCTTGAAGAGATGGATCATGAAGTTTAACCTTTAAAATTATTCATTGGATATTAATATAAACACACAGAAAAACACGTTTCAAAGTTACTTTGTTTTTTTTAAAATTCTATTCATGAAATCAAGACTATTTTTTTTTTTAAGTGGTAAAGAGAAATAATATATTCTATACCTGGAAAATATCTAATTGCAAATAGTAAGCCTGGTCTTACTTAATGTTTCAGTTAAGGACGTTTGTAAAAAGAGAGGTAAATAATATCTATATAAATACACTCTCTCTCTCACACACACACACACACACACACACACACACACACACACACACACACACACACACACAATGGATAGTAACACCCAAACTCATTAATAAATGGTAAATGATACAAATGCATACAAAGGAGATGAGAAATCAGATCGAATATTAGTGTATACAAGTCAGGAAAATGTTAATAACTGATTCGAGGAGGGTGGGAGATTGAGATAATGGCCAAATATACTTCGAATTAGCACCAAGAACCACAGCAACTAAGAAGGTGTCACTAACATGGTCTGGACTTTGATGACCCTGAAGGATATTCGGCGTTGTTTACCTAAAAGCAAGGAGGCAAAACTTCTCTCCTTTATGTTATGTGAATGTAATTTCTTTCTTCATGTGGGACATGAAGCATTAAGTTTCCATCTAAATAACCTAGCAAAATAAAATACTGCTTTACAAGTAAAATACTAAGATATTTTGACAAGATTGGGACATGAAGGTTTTTTTTGTATCTCCTGCTTTACTCACTCTCCATCTTGTACTGAAAATGTCTTACTTCTCTTAAAATAATTTGTAATGCCTCTCTTGATCTTTCCAGAGAAAGCACCACTGCAGAAACTTTACGTTCTAGGTGTCTCAACTTTTGGATCTAGACTAGAGTTTCCTCATTTCCTATATGCTGCCCTATGTTACATGTCCCTGTGTCTGTCCTCACGTTATTCCTTTTGCCTGAAATACACTTCTCATTCTCTTTCCAATTGGCGTCAGTTGGGTCATCCCAGAAACAGATGTTAGGAAGAAGTCAGAAATGCAAAAGATATATTGGGAGTAAAACCCAAGAAAGAAAAAGGGCAAAAGCAGAATTGGGTCAAGAGCTCTCTATTCATGATGCAGATCTTATTAAAGTCTCCATCTGCCCAATGAAAACTCCAGAACAAAATCAGGAGTTAGAGGTCTGAATGAACCAGAAACAGCTAGGCCCTTGAACCGTGACCTTGCTCAGTCATTGTCCCAAGAAGAGTTTGACCTCTGCTACAATGCAGGGACGAATCCTGGAGGTGCCAACAGGTGGAAGCTGTCAGCCAGCCACAGTCTTCACAGCCGAACAAGTAGCTTTCTTATAGAGTGATCTAAGCATTGCATCTCTCCATGTCTGTCAAACCATTATTATCCAAACCACATATGAATGTCTACTCCTGTGTGAAGCCTCTAAAAATCATCCCCAAGCAATTGGTGGCTCTCCATGTTTCCATAACAATGCGAACTTTGGTATCTTATACCACATTGTGGCCTCATTATGTTTAAAAGACTTGACCTTTTGGAAAGTAGAAACTGCATCATGTTCTCATATTCTAAGTAAATAGCTTGGGAAATGGAGCACCTAACATATAACATATTCAAAATAGGTAGAGGAAATTGATGGTTGGATGAACCTACCAGCTGGATAATTGAACAGTTTAGCTATTCCCTACTCTGGTGCAAAGACATTAAAGCATATACCTTGTATATGCCAAAGGACATTATGAACTTCTCAAAAATAATTTAATATACTTTAAGTACTAATAGGCTATTGCACTTTAAGGATAAGATATATTAAAAATTAGTACATTTTAAACCAAATTTTTGTTATGTTCCCAATCATTTAATGAACTGACCCTGTATAACACTTTTCACTCATTACTCTCATTTCCAGTTTGCTCAATTCACAGACTGGGAAAGAGGTTACCTAATTTTTAAGTTCTAAGATGTACTGTGTTTATTCTGTATTGTAAAATAATAATTTAATTTCAATGGTAAAATTTGGAGCTTTCTTTAATGACTTCCTTGGAGAATGTTTAGTAGTTCAGTAACATGCACTGTTCATTCAATCAGCCAACAACGTTGACTCTGTACCAGGCCCAGAGCCAGGCTTTGAGGACACAATGATGAAAGTGAAAGAAAAGGACAAGAAGCTCTTTTTCTAATGGAGGAGACAGAACTGCAAACAGATGATTTATTATACAGTCTGGGAAATATTATGACCAAAGTATAAACAACATGGGTGAAGCACAAAGAAAGGAGAAAACACAAAGAGCTAAGGAAGGAGCTTCGTAAGTTAGTTTAGGTTACAATTTGGTTTCATCTCTCTGTGTACTTTTAAAGAGGAAGAGAGGCAGAAACAAAGAAAGGCCTCAGAACATACAAAATTCCTTTCCAGAAAGAAGAGGTTCTCAGCAGGGTTGGTACTGCCCCCTAGAGGAAGGCTTTGGAAACTGCTGAGGTGAGGGACGTTCGGTTTCCCCAGTGATTTTGGAGACACAGATATTTAGCGGGCAGGGACCAGAATTGCCAGATGTCCTGCAATGCTCAGCACAGTCCTTCACAATGAACAATTGCCCTTATATTTCACATGGTTTTCAAATATTTCACTGGACATTCATGGAAGGGAAAGCTCTATTTATAATTTTGTGAGCCTAGAACCTAACTTTATTTTACACATAGAAATCTTTCAAGATGTTTAATATAATCTGGATTTCCTAGGAAGGCCACTAACCATGTACATCATGTTTCGCTGCTCTTGTTGTCCAGAACTTTACCAATAAAATCCATTTTGACACCTCTGTCACTAACAGCACCACCACACATGTGCAGGGGCATGCATTAATAACTGTCGTCTTCTTAGTGATGGGATTTGTCCCTGTCAGCATTTTATTAAACCTTTTAGTATAGCCATGCTCAAGCTTGACCTACCGAGACGCATATTATTTTATTATAAATTACTCCTTTTTCCTTTTAACTTGTATCTAAATAATGTGAGTAGATAGGTTGTATTACTTAGGAATTTTATTTTAGGATTATAAAGGTGGCATTACTAAATATTGACTCTAGAGTCAGTACCAGGATTGACAGGAGTTGAGAACCACTACAATCTAAGTTTTCTAAAATTTCAAGACTGACCTCATTCTGATGAGAAGACACCTAAGAAGTTGGGAGAGTGTTCACAATTACAATGTTCTTATGTATAGTCAGCAACTAAGTGTGCTATCACATTGCCCAGAATAGTAGGGCTGGCTGCATGGCTGGAGGACAGGTGTTCCTGCATAGACATAAAGGGCCCATGTTCACCTGTAGCAGGTATAAGAGAAAAAAAGTAACAACTGTTCTTTGAATGGTCTTCATTTCTTGTAGTTTCTTCTTGGGTGCTGAAAATGAAATATGTTGCCTTGTTCTTTTAGGCATTAATTTTTCCTGGTGGTTCTCTAAGCAGACAAATTGCTCCTAAACTAAATAGATAAAATTGAAGAAATGTCCTTGAATTAACACTTTAGAAGAAAACTATCATCCTTGTAATGATCTTTTCCATTCTCTTCCTACCTACAGACTAACATATTATTTAGCATTTCTTCCATTCTGCCTTAGATCAGAGTTCTTTGATACATGTCTGTCACTGTCATTTATCATTCATCCACTTACTCAGGCAACAAACATTTAATGAGCACCCATCATGAGCCACGTGATACATTAGCTGCTAGGAGCACAAAATTAGTAAGTTCCAACTTTTGCCCTCAAGGAGTTCAGAGAGGTGGGAAAAAAGGAAAATAAACAAACAATTAGTTTGCCAGATAATGTTTAGTCATACAGTATTTTTGATGGATATACAGGTGTAGAAAGTGATGTCATCAAAAATTTTAGTACCTTAGATTGAACCCTAGACATAGTAAGCTCTTAGTAACAGATAAGTTTTGAAATTATCTAAATTGTTTCAAAGCTGAAAATTGGGCAGATACATTGATGAATTAAAATGGAAAAATACGGCTCCTGCCATCAAGACGAATGACATTCTGACAGTATGGGATATTGCAATGGCATGGGGACAGATGGATAATTTTTCCTTTAGCCACCATTTCTCCAACAACTGCCTTGCTGTGTGCCAGATACTGTGATATCTGCTACAAAGCTGACTATATCCTGCTTTTTCTCTCAAAGAATTTAGTCATAACAAAAAAATTGTTTCCAGAACTAGAAATGCATATCGTGTGGCTAATAGAATTACATTTGATGGCAGAACTAATATCACACAAAGTCCCAGGCTCAGAATTAGGAAAGAATCAATATGGAAGAGGCTGACCTGGGTGAGCCAGGTTTTAAAGAGGGCTCTAGGTTTGTAGCCTAGGGGATACGGGCTACAAGAGATCAGGAATGAGCCAGAAGTCTAGAGAGAGACAGATAGGTCGGAACCCAGGATGTGAATCCGAATACTGAGGAAATAGTGTTTGACACAGCAGCTCCTTAAATACTTCCACAGAGAAGCTGTAGGTGAATGAGGAACAAGAAGACAAGTTTTAGGAAAGGCTCAGGGCTCTCTAAAAATTCCAGATTAAAATTAGATCATGACAAAATGAGTAGCGAACAGCCAAATAGCCATCAGAAATTAGACGCGTTCTAGTGGTTACCTACTAGATTCATTCATGTGTTTATTTTTAATTTTTTTGTGAGCCTGCTTGCTATGTGTATACTATGTGGTCCTAGGATGATGACACTTAGAAAAGACAATTTTAGTGCATATTACAAACTAAAGCTGGTTGCTAAAGAAGAGCATTCAGCTGAATTTCCTTGTCTCCTCTTTCTTTTACTAATTAGGAGTGGGCTGAACCTTTAGTACAAGCTATCCCCCCGTCCATCCATTCATCCTTCCACTCAATAAACACTTATTACCGGCTACTAGGTGAAGGCCCATCCTAGGTGGTGGGAGGGAAAAAAGATAAATAGACCCGACCCTTGTCCTTGAGGGGTCAGTGTTGGGAGGCCAGTTTCAGCTTGGGAGAACAATAGCACAAAACACATCGATTTCAGCAACAGAATCTGGATCATTTTTTCTTTGTCAATAAATTTAAATGGGTATGCGGACAATAATCAATAAAGTGGTGCCTGCACAACTGTTACCAAGGAAATTTTTAACTCAATTCCTGGATGCTACTGTCTCTGTGTAGTTGGGCCAGGTTGGCATTCCGATTGCTCATAAGGAAAAAAGACGATGAAATACTCTAGTTCTTCATATGCCAAGATGAAAATCATCAATCTCAATCCCTGTGAAAGATGAAACTACTTTTGGAAAAAGAGCAGTGAACTCTATCAGTCTTTCTAAGGCAATGTAATCTTTAAGATGATACAGAGAGGGCAGAAGCAGTAGGGAAGTTCAGAAGAATTTATATGAGGAAAAAAGGAAATGATGAAAATTTTCCATCAATTTTACAAGGAGCTAAAAATAAGATAGGACATATATTAAACCCAAGTGACAACAGTGTTTTTTGAAAGGTATGTAATGTATTCTAGGTGCTAAATAATTTTTCTGCTCATCGTATATAAATTGTCTTCATCTAACATATGGCTACCTTGATATTTAAACAAGATTTTCTACTAAATGGTTCAAATTACTCTAGAAAAATGAAAATTTAAATTCCCTCTTCTCTTCCTGCCAAACTGCCAACCCTCAATCCTTTCAACTAATATGTATATGCCAAATCTTTTTCATTTCTAGGATTTACCAGTTGTCATTTCCAGTTTTCAGTCATAAAACTTATTTTTTAACCATTAAAACTTGTATTTTTCTAAATTTATATTCCAAATAAAAGTCTTTAGTATTAAGTAAATCTTTAGTAGAATAGCTTATAGTGCCACACCCAAGGTTAGTAGAAATTGCATCTTATTTTTGCTGATTGACTTCAAGAAAATCTTTCCTCTGTTGTTATGCCAGCTATGAGGAGTTTTTGTTTGTTTGTTTATTTGTTTGCTGCCTTGTAATCCCACCCTAGGTAATAGATATATCTGTATCTGTCATATAGGAGGTACTCGGTAAATATTTGCTGAATTAAGAAATAGTGAAGGTGAATTGTGTTTAATTGGGAAGCAATGTCAGATAGTGATGGATGAAGAACCCACATTTTGAAGCCAGATTGCTTGGGTTTGACTCCTGGCTCTGTTGGCATTAAGACCTTGGGCAAGTTACTTATCTTTTGATCTATTTTCTCATCAATAAAATGAGTATAACGATACTACTTTTCCCCATATAATTGCTGCCTGGATCAAATGATTTAAGGTATATGAGGCAATTAGAACATACTAAGTCATATCGGTGTTAGCTGTTATTGTCATTATCATTATCAATGTTATTCTGGAAGGCTGAGGGTTAGGAAAGAAAGGCATTGGTACAATGACATTCGAAGAGGACAAAAATGTTCTCCAGATTGGAAATTAAAGACATATGGGTTTCTCTCTAATGTTCAGGTTCCTCATTCATACATATATTAATTAGATGATTCTTGGGAAGTAGAAAAGGACATAGGTGGCTTCAGTGGTCTTAGCAAACAGCTACAGTTTTCCATTCCAACCCTTTTGCTTGGCGAAATCATATCCATCTTTCAGGGCGTAGATTAGGCATATTTTTTTTCTAGGAAGCCTTCTTGACTCCAAAGACTCAGGTACCTTTTTGATATGCTTTTGCAGCCTCTTCTGTGGTGTCTGACACACTTTTATGGTTACCTAGACGCTAGTTTGTATCTTTACTGGAGATTTCAATTAGTCCTTTGTGGTATTCCTAACTCCTGGATCAGTGCAGAAAGGCATATACAAAAGAGCAATGCATAGAAATTTATTTAGAGTTTCAGAGATAGCATAGTGTGCAATATAGAATATCAAGCTACGAAACCTGCATAACCAAAAGCTTATCACATCTGCCTACTTAGCTCAATCCACCCAAACGGTGTAGTTGGGATACTTTCTTGTAGAAAATAACAAGAAGAAGCTCTGAAACATGTATCATCAATACATACATGTTTGTTTATAAACTATATACATGCTATTAGTATGTCATATTATGTATATAAAGTATACACAAAAATAGAAATTCCAAATAGAAAACATTAACACATGCACATATCTTCTGATGTAGTTTAAGATTGGTTTGGCAATGCCATTTACATCTTATTTGCTTAAGCTTGCATTATTAGTATTGTCTTCAATCCATAGTTTCTTGGCAGGAAACTCTTGTCCATTTACTGAGGGGTAGTTTAGTTAATACTGGGAAATAAAATCTGTAGGTCATCTCAGCAGGGACACTTGAAACTGAATACAGCAGGGGCAGCCCTCCGTAGAGTGGGTCTCCTACTCTTCCTTCAGCATATCTGGAATACTATATGCAACACTGCTCTACTCAACACAAGAATCAAGTCAGAACACCAGGGTTAATCCATGTATCAAATATTTTTTGTTTGAAATATATAATTATAGCTTTTCATTATCTTATTCCTCCATATCCAACCTATCAGCAAATATTGTCAGCTATACCTTCAAAATACATTCAGAATGTGATCACTTCTCACTTCTCCATCCATTCCAACATTCTGGTTCCAAATGGCTATCATCTGGGTTAGTATATAGTTAGTATGGTCTCCCAACTGGTCTCCCTGCTTCTGTCCTTGGCTCCGGAACCTCAGGCAATGTGATCTCATTAAAATGTGTGCCATTTGTCTGTTCAAACGGCTTACCATCTCAGAAAGAAAGCCTAAGACCTCACTGAGAGATAAAAGGCCTTCTATGATGTGTCCTCATTACTTCTCTGCTACTTGCTCACTCACATCACACACAACTTTCCTTACTTACTTCTGTGGTCTTCTCATTTAGCTTAGGAGATCTCACAGTAGATGGTGAAAGATGCATTTACTACAAATAAAGAATCAAGAAAGTTTCCCTATGAGGTCAACTACGTTTCAAAGTCTTTCCACAACTAGGTAGATTTCCTTCTGAGAAGTTCAGCAGGCAGAGGAAGCCTGTCTGTCCCAAGCCAGCCCTTCTGCTAATGGCCACCAGGACCACAAAACTATTCTGTAAAATCGATGTTTATTTCCTTGATTTACTACAAATACAAGGTTTTATATAAACAAAGAGCACATTTTCATTATTTAATTTTATAGATAAGTCTTCAAAAGCAATGCATGTAATAAAGATTATTTGCAATACCCATATTTGATGCATCGTCTTCACAACCACAGTTTAACATGAATTTAAATTAAGCCAATAATTCCAAGGTGACAGTTTTATCTACAAAGGCTCCATTTTTATTTAAACTAATTTATTTAATGGAACAATTTAGGACACTGTTTAAACTGATTCAAATAACATTCGAAAAAGAAAAAAAGGAAAATAACTTTAAAATATATTTTAATAGTAGAAATCGTTTTTAAAGAAATAAATCTTAGTCTCAAATGTGAATGTTAATTGTACTATTTCTTATTAAAAAGATTTAAGGAAGATAGCAATGTAATCATTAGAAAAATGTGAACTGAGATAAAATCCACCACTCTCTCATAAAATACTAATACACAAATATTAAGACTTCACAAAAAATACATGCTGTGAAATGTAACAAGTGAAAACCCTGAAATAAATAACATACAAAATTATAAAGTTCAAACACGTTATGCTTCAACTCTTATTTCACTTGATTTCCATTGCTTTCTAGATGCATCTCATGTACAAATAGTTCAAGAAACCTGGTGATTTTTTTTTTATTATTATAAGGGCTGAGATGGCAATGATTGAGCACTCTGCATTTTCTTTGGTAATAGAAAGTATGATTTATGAGAGAGGAATAAAAATCTAAGAAAACCACTCAATAAATTATTCAATTTTCAGATCAAGCTGATTTAGAATGAATTTCCTTCAAGTTGCCAGTATGGAAAATGTAGTTTACTGGATAAGGACACAGTGTTTAAGAGAATATCTGGGTTTGTATCCCTGTTTTTAGTAACTCCTTGACTGTAGACAAAGCACATAACCTCTTTTAAATCCCAGTTTATTCATCAAAAAAATGGGATCATAATAGGAAGTACATCTCAAAGTGAAAGATATATGCCACTGGTGGCATTCAAGATGGCTGGTATTTGACTTTTTGTCAAATACTATTTATTTTAGTGTGTGTGAGAAAGATATAGAGTTAGTAAGTCAAATAAAAAAATTACAGAGGAACTCTCTCAGGATAAGCCTAGGAAGCACTATGGGAATCTCTCTTTCTCAGAGAGTAGTTCTTTTCGGCTGTACTTTGAAACTTCATATCCATGCACATGGACTTTTAAAAAACTGTAGAATTGTTTACACAAATGACTCAAATGTTGTAAACAGAGACCTAGAGTTCATGGGAATTTGTAGAACTAAAAAAGTGAGATAACAGTCATAAAGTACTTAGAGTAGTGCTAAAGTGTATTAAGAACACAATAACTGTTGTTAATATTTTTTCCTTATCTATTTTACCATATTACTGTGATGCTAATAAACCAAAAATACTATGCCCCGGCATAAAAGAAGTTAATGAGTATCTGTGCATAATAAAATCATCATCTGTTACTTTCCAAATGTTTTATAAATAGGATGCATCAAGTAACCAAGAAACCAAGAAAGAATAAAAGAAATTAAGAATAATGATAAGTCTATGGCCATGCTACCCTGAACAGGCGTGATCCTGTCTGATCATGGAAGCTAAGCAGAGTCGGGCCTGGTTAGTACTTGGATGGGAAATCACGCAGGAAGACCAGGTGCTGTAGGCGTAAAAAATTAAAAAATAAGGGATTGTAAACTGACAAGGTCCTTGCAATCTGTGAGGTCAACCCAGGGTTGCCTTGCCTAAAAAAATTAAAAAAAAAAATCAATCAAAAAAAAAAAAGAATAAAAATAATTTTTTAAAATGGGGTAAAAGAGAGCTTACAGAAAACAAATGAGCAAGGACCTGATAAAATTAAACAACATAAATCATTTATCATAAAAATATTTGGTAAAATATTATAGTTTGCATTGACACTGGGGCTAACTAAATCTGCCAATAAAATTTGAGGAACCCAGTGAACAGTACCTATACCATCTCCTTAACCTTTGAATCAGGACATTTGCAATAAATAAAATAGCTTTTTTACTTATTTTTTTTAAAATTCTATCAAGTAATGCAGTACATACCACTGAAATAAAGGTCTTAAACTTTTCCTGTCATTTTTCTAAGTTCCTCTTTTCCAAAAGGGTGAAAAAGGCAATGTTAATATTCAACATAATATTGCTTGGAAATTTTCCTCTTCAGTGCATGTTATGTGTTTCCCATTTTATTGCAATTGAAGTTAATATTTTCCGACAGGCAGTACTTTCCACCAAAAAAATATGTTCACCATTTTGTGAATATGTTATATTTCTTTTAAACAAATGATTCTAAATTTAATCTACCAACATATAAAGTAGCTTTAGTATTTTTTGTGTTCCAATTTTTATCCCAAACTAACCCTAAATTTTCTTTTACATTGGCAAAGGATCATTTGACAATAATCAAAAGACAGTTAATATATAACTTAAAATCTGGATGTCTTTAGTGATAGTAAGGTTAAATTCTACAGTATCAATAGTTCTTACATCCAAGAATTAAGTGAGGACAGAACAGGGCCCAATCTGGTGAAAGTTCAAATAATGGGTAAGCCATGTGCCCAATAAAATGCATCAAAAGTTTCACCATGAATTTCTTATCTAGAAAAGTGAGCTATGGGCAAATGGATAAGTTAGACAGTCAAGATTAGGATAGATTAGGCACAGAAATGACACCTAATGAGAGTTACACATGATGAATGACAGTAGCTAATGTTGGAGAGTTGGAAGAAACCTATTAATGACATATGGGTGCCTCTCCAAATGAACCGAGAACTCAATGTAATCATTGAAATTTAAAAAGGAATTGTTCTATTTCTTGCTTGAAATGTGTAATACAACTATAATTATGTTATATAACCAAAAGTAGCTTCTTCAAGTGGGTGAACTTACTAGAACATTAAAGCTAATTTCTGGACAACAAACAAATGATTCAAAATCACCATCGAGCTTTATCAAATCACTGAATGTATTTGTCATCCTCAGTAACTGTTTTGGCATCAGAAAATATTCTATTTTGATTTTTAGCTTTCACTGAAGAAGTCCTTTCCTGCTACATATCCTCTCTCATTAAATAATGCTTTCTAATCAGTAATCTTATAAAAATAATAAGAAGAAATAAATAGAATACATTTTAAAGAATGACATTTCTTCTAAGATTTAACATTTTAACTATAGGAACATTTCTCTGGGTCCCAAAAAAATAAAAAGAAAATTTCTTTTTTGAGTACCTATCAATTTTTAACAATCTGGAGCATGTAAATTTATAACATGTTTTCCTGACAAAAATATACATTTAATCATACTATAAATCAATTTATTCGCAAAAACTTTACTAGTAAATTTGAAAATCAAATTTGCATTTAATTTTTTTGTTACTGTTTTTTTTAAAGGCACAGCTAATAGCTAAAAAATCAGTTAACATTTTATATCAGATTCACTTGATAGCCATAAACCATAAACACTATCATTATAAAGTTACAATGATAAAATGTATTAAAAATCAAGTGGTCTGACTATAAACTAGGTTAATTTTTGTTTGTACCACATCTCTTATTTCCTGAAAACAAAAACAAAAACAAAAACAAAAACCTAGCACATGGCTATTATTAAGATATCAAATGAAAACAAACTTAGGACCATTATTATCAGGGCATTCTTATAATGTATATATCCCATTAATCTATTAATGTTAATCTGTTTTCATTCTATACACTTAACTTCAAAATATTTTTTTATAAATAATAGAAATTTTTGTTTTGAAAAATACTGATTATAATAGAAGTTAGAAGTTATTTTAAAACTTGACAATTATAAGAGGAAATTGATAGCAGAATAGGTCAGAAATAGGGCACTTGGCTTGGTTTTCACAGAAATGATATATTGTGAACCCGTATTGTGAACTCATATTCTCAATACATTCTAAGTAGTAGAAAAAATTCTGATGAAAGAGCATGTCAATAAATTTTGCACTTACTTTGCAGAGGCAAACTGTCTGTAACGCACTGCAACTCTAGTGCCTCGGCCCATTCCATCTTTGGCTGAATCTGCATCTTCTCATATTTACCATTCTCAGTAATGGACTCTGGTTGACTGTTGATTGGTCTATTTTTCAAGGTTTTCATGTGTTGTTGAACTTCCGCCAAGAGAACAGCTTGTATTGCTTCAGTTACCTGTTAAATTTGTGGTTTTATATGAAATTTTTTAGTATTATTACAAATGGGTCTTGCATAGACCCCAAACTCTGGAAATTTGATTTGAATAGGTTTCACATAAATTGCAGTGTTTCAGTCCACTAGAATTAGCAATCTGAAATAACTGAAATGCAGATACTGAGAATTGGCACCCAAACCGCCACATTATTCTTTTGTAAACACAAGAGATTTTAAAACAAAAGTTGAAAAGAGTTCTGAATTCTTTGTCCTAGGATATTTTCATTACTACCAGATGATCAAGAAAAATAATTTCAGTAGTCATATTGCTTTTAAAGACAAGTTTAGCTTGTCAGAAAATGTCTAGCTCTAAAGCATTATTTAACTAAAAACATTTATTTAATCTAGGTTTAATACAAAAGGTTAAAGACAAGACTTTAATAATAAATCTCACTAAATTGTGTGTATGTGTTTGTGCCTTCATATAGCCCAAAATACTGCAAAGTATGCCATCTGATTATTTTACATACCTAGTCAAGGAGCTGTGGTTGAGTGGAGGGGGAAGGGGATGCTTGCCACAGGACATCTAATCTAATATTTTCATTTTTAAAATGATGAACCTGGGACATGACATCCCAAATGCCCACACAAACTTGATGGACAGGCCTTCTGATCTTTGCTTCTATGGTCTTTGTAGTATATATACTCCCAAGGCTCTATCTCCTTACCCCTGAGTGAAAACTTAATGACAGTGTACCTTAGTCTCTTCCTGGGAAGAGATGAGGCAAGGTCCAGGAGTTAAGTCAAGTTCAAGGAAAGCCAAGTGCTGAATCAGTGAGAGAAAAGGAAGAGTACCACTGGTCTATGTGAACTTGGGACATCTATCCATTTATCCTTTTCTGGCTGAGAGTTAAACCTTTCATATAGTCATGTTCCAATGCCTGCTCCTTTTCCCTTCTAAAGCCTTCCCGCTGTCAAGATGACTCATGTTCCGCAATTGGCACCATGCTTTCTCCTTTATCCCAGTTTATCCATACAACACCTGGAGACTGGGCTTTGGGGCAACACCGAGATTGGTGAGGTAGAGATGCTGACGCCCAAAACAGAACATGTATTTATCTAAATATTTATTTAATCTCTTTTATGTATCATGGCAGCGTGTGAGACTTTAAGGCTCCAAGGACACTCAGAGAGCTGATATCAATGGCAAATGCTTTCCGAACCACTGGAGCAGAAGGAGCCAGGCCCCTGATCTTCAATATAGGAAGCTTCTCAAAAGTATCAGAGCAGCTTCCTGATCCTGATCATCCCCCTGTTCTTGTCCACTCATATGCTCACACTCAAATGCTTCATTGGGTTGTAAAAAAAGGCTAATGAATGAAATGATTTTACCACTGTAAGCCATATCTACTAACATTGGAGTAGGTATATAATGCTTACTCATGCATATCACGTGATGAGATGCTCAACACTGTGTGAGCTGTGTCAAGAATGTAACATATAGTTCTACATAGAATGATACTGGTAAATCATTTCTATGATGTATGATAATATGATGTATTAGCTATTAGATATGATGTTTACTACAATATATTGACTAAAATATATTGACATACACAATACAGGTCGATCATGCTTATTTATGTATAGCATATGATGGGACAAACTATATTAATTATTCATGAACAATTTTATATCACTGAATTCATTTCGCTTTAATTTTGTCACATATTTTATTTGGCAGCACTGCTTCCAAGACATAGATGGTATGGTAAAAAGAGTTCAGAATCACAAATGAAAAGGCCTGAGTTTCAGATCCAACTATAAAAGTAACTACAAATGCAACCTTTGACAAGTTCACACATTACTCTGGGACTTCATGTCTTCATTTACAAAATAAAGTCTGTGGTACTGGAGAAGTTAGGATGAGAGCTTCCAGTCACAGAATCCTACGTGAAACCTGCTTCTATCCATAACTATAAATCAAGAGGATGTTAGAGGATCTTCTCAAACCCATTGTATGTCCAGATTACAGTCGATCCTGCAGAATGAGCAGTTCACCATATGCCCACATGGGATTATGGCTGCCCTGTCACACTGAGATCACTATCATCTCTGAGAAAAATCTACAATTGTGATTTAGAAAGCTGTCTATCCCACTGGATATAATAGTATATAATAGGCTGGATCGATATTCTTTCTTTAAAATATACAGGGATTTATGCAGTTTAATCTAACATTTCTAATTATTAGATTTTTATATCATGACCACATTTTTAAAATTTTGAATTTGGGGGGTTTTGGACATTATCACTGCAAATGTATTATGTAAGAATAATTAATATATCATTGAAAAACAAGAAGCAAAAATGACAAAACATATTAGCCATAATGAGTAGGATACTCAGAGCCATAAAACTTAAAATTGAATGGCACACATCTAATTGGAAACAAACTCAAAATGCATCCATTGTGCTCAGTGTGAAATCAATTAAGTATGGCTCCAAATTCACAGAGAAATGGTAAATTTCATAAGCAGGTAATAATGTTATCGCAGTATCTGGTATACAGTGAGCACTAAATAAATACTTATGGAACTGAAATAGATTCTCTACACTTTAAAATATAAACTGTAGAAAGTAGAATTATTGATAATTTCTGTCAATCCTTGAGTTTCTCTAGTCTATAAATATGGTAGATAAATTTCGTAGATAGTAAACATAAAATTTACCCCAACAAAATATAAAATTTTTATATAACTTTATATATTTTATATAACTTTATTATTTTAACAATGAGCTAGAATTGAAAGCACTATGGCTAAAAAGCTATCTTCCAAATATATATAAATAAATTTCTCCAAAAATACAGATATGCAAAGTATAGCATTCTTATGAGGGAATGTATAGTGATTCAAAATAAAGTCTACAAATCCATTGGCTGGAAAGAGACAGCCACAGATCTGGGCCATAAACTTATTACTAGAATGATTACTGTGCTATAGGCAAGCTGAAAATTTTAATGGTATTCTACTAACACCTTGAAACAGCGAAGTACTACTATAAAATAGCACAGAACATTATAAGATTCGTAAGAGCCCCCAAGGCCTGCTTGTAGTTCCAATGTCCAGATTTTCTGCTATAAAAGCATTTTCCCAACACACAGACTCACAATCGCCTTTCATATTCTTGTAACATCTGGAAAAGCAACACTTCTCTTAGAGGCCTGGATGTCATATTTCACCCATTGCCGTTAGATTATAAAATCCCAGGAACTTTAGTGCAGCTTCAGAAACATGCAAATTAGCAACCTCAAAATCTTACTGTTGCTTTTCCAGCTTTTCGTTCTATGTTAGGCACGTTTCACATGTTAAGAAGCAAAAGAGACAATTTTCAGAAAAACTCATTTACCTGCAAAATTAACTCATTCTTACCTCTCCCTTAAAGGTAAACCCCGTCATTTTCTAAAGTAGTAGTTTGCTCTACTTTGCAAACGCATTCTATTACCACCTGGTTCTCTAAAATACATTTAAAAATAGATTCACATTAACATGATTCAACTAACTGATTAAATGAACAGCATTAGGAATTTGAGGATTAGGTAATGAAACATTTAAATGGATACTTGCAAACGTCTCTGTTGCTCCTGAAGGGCCCGGGAATTCTCATTCCCACTTTATACATGAGGAAAATAAATAATCAAGTTAAACTCATCTTCCAGAGTCATTCCTCAGGCTAATGACAGGGATGAGAGGAGAACACTGAGGCTTGGACTTCCTTTAAGTGAGTAATAAATGCAAGCATTTTGTATAAGGTCATGGAATCATAGAACCTGAAAGATCCATTAGTCCAAACACGGTCCAAGCTACATTAAAACTTACTGGAAGGTCCAATTAACAACTACAAAAGATCTTTAGTTAGAGCGATTCAGGATAAGTGTTCTGTAGAAGTCTTCTCCTTAAGGATTTTTTCCTGATTGAGGAATTCTTTGGCTACTGGAGGGAAAAAAAAATCTCACCTTTTATAGATAAACTCTTTTAGGGTGATTGCTAATATGCTGGTAATGTCAACATGTACTAATGTTCACTTTATTATCACAGAGGCTTTTTGCATAACCATTCATTCATTAAATATTTATTGACTGGCTGCTGTCACTACTGCTTTTCCAAGCATTCGTCAAAGAGGGGTGAATTAGACAAAGTTCTTGCTCTCAGCAAGCTTCTAAAATAGTGAGAAGACAGAAGATAAGCAAGCAAAAAAGCCAACGGTATAATTTCCATTAAAAGCAAGTAAAACAAAGGAAATAAAACTGGGTAATGTGATGGTGACTGGTGCCATGGATTGGGGATGGTATGGTGGCAATATTAGATAGAATGATTGGGGAATACTTCTCTAAGGAGTTGGCTCTTGAGCAAAAACCCAAATGATGAATGTAAAAATAAGAATTCCAGCCCAAGAAAGTTCTTGACGTGGAAATGAGTGTTGTGTGTTCTGGAAAAAAAAAAGTCAATATGGCTAATATTACAAATAGGAGAGAGAATGATAAGCAAAGAGGTTATGCTAGAGGCAAATCATATAGAAACTGTAGGCCGTGGTAAAAAGTTTCGATAGCCATTCTAATGGTATTTATTTGGTTTTATGGTGTCAAATCTCATAGCTTGTTCTGAGTTACTTTCCTTATTTTCCTGTCCAATAATAACTGTTTGTATTTGAAGTTACTGCTATTCTTGTCTTGCAAAATTTACAATCATTAAGCTCATGAAGAAGAATAAAGTTCCAATAAATATTCATCTAATCAATGCACAGATATTTATCATACAACATGCAAAGCTATCTATTTAGCTGTTAGGACTTAAAAAGAACTGAAAAGAGGAAGGACTTAAATTGGGCATTGAGAAAAACCAGCTCTCTAATCAGCTCACAGATGAAGCACTCAGGAGAGAAAAATGATTCTAATTACACATACCGAATTCCCAAGACGAAGGGCCTTTGTGTCATGGCATATTTTGAAATAAAATAATAGACAATTCTGCCCTAAACTGAAACCATAATGGGCAATAAGTTGTGAATAACAACATGAAAATCTCTTCCTCAGCTTCCTCTATTCATACCCCTGAACTTGGTGCATCCTTACACAAGTTATTTTCCAGTTTTCCCCTGATTATTAGTCTCTGCATTAGTCCTGTTAAATGAAATGCCCTGGGAGGACATTTGTGAAAACAAGGGTACCTACTTACTGCTACTCTCAAGTAAAGGGAAGTACAAATGAACCACAGCAGCAAGAAACTCTTCCATAATTTCAAGAACACAAACTGTTCATACCTGCACAGACTGGTCTCTCCAACAGGAAATAAGCTTCAGAAGTGAAACATCAGCTTCAGGTATATGGGATTCATTCTTATCTAGAAATAAATAGAACACATATATATCTCGAAAGTATTAAAATTGAATAT
>NW_011888800.1:16373808-16380310 GCF_000151845.1 Pteropus vampyrus
CCTTTGTGTCATGGCATATTTTGAAATAAAATAATAGACAATTCTGCCCTAAACTGAAACCATAATGGGCAATAAGTTGTGAATAACAACATGAAAATCTCTTCCTCAGCTTCCTCTATTCATACCCCTGAACTTGGTGCATCCTTACACAAGTTATTTTCCAGTTTTCCCCTGATTATTAGTCTCTGCATTAGTCCTGTTAAATGAAATGCCCTGGGAGGACATTTGTGAAAACAAGGGTACCTACTTACTGCTACTCTCAAGTAAAGGGAAGTACAAATGAACCACAGCAGCAAGAAACTCTTCCATAATTTCAAGAACACAAACTGTTCATACCTGCACAGACTGGTCTCTCCAACAGGAAATAAGCTTCAGAAGTGAAACATCAGCTTCAGGTATATGGGATTCATTCTTATCTAGAAATAAATAGAACACATATATATCTCGAAAGTATTAAAATTGAATATACCTTAAGAGCCCTCAACTCCAGCTGCACATTGGCATCACCCAGGGAGATTTTTTACATAAACATTAATGCCCAGGTTCAATCTTCCAGAAATTCTGATTTAATAGGTCTCATGGTGAGGGTGGGACAGGCATTAAGACTTTTTAAAAGTATTTCAGATCATTTTCATGTATAGCCAGAATGGAGAACCATTAATTAATTTGTATGTATTTCAAACAATCATACTAATACATACTCAAATTAAATCAAATTCATTGTTATACATCAAATCCATCTTTTTTTCCACTTTTTTGTCAACAAGAAGCAATAATATTTCCACCCAAAACAGATCACTAATATTCTCTCTTAACAGATCCTCATAAAAATAGTTCCTGAAATTGTACACTGCACCTAACACACAGAAATCATATAAAAGATTTCCTTTGATTTGTCCTTACCCAGCTATACTACTCTGATCAATAGATATAGCACTTACGTTTTAATTTGCCTCATTTTTTTACGTATTGTTTCTTTTAAGTTTGCCCTCTTGAATGTCCTTTCTATCTATTTGCCTTAATGTTCAGTGTGAAATTTCGAGAGTGGGCTAGGACTTGGTTTATTTAAATTGATCCATAGTGTCCAGCAGTTTCTTGCACAAAAAAGCACTTAATAAGTGCCTTTTTATTAATTGAAAATGTACATATTATCGTCCAAGTGAAAAATCAATGAATTAAGGCTTTCTGATGGATAAAATATATTATGTAGGTGCCAAATCTTGGGAATGAGATAAGAAAGAAGGATGAGGGGCTTGCCCTGGAGGGAAAATTACTATAATTGTCTATTTAAATTAATGTATTAATATATGTTTCAAATCCTGATATCAACTATTTAAATTAGTATTAGTCCGATACGTATTTCATTGAAACACCATTTTATGTATTAATAAATATGTATGTGTATCATATTAATGGTCAAGGGAAATGTGTTAGAAGGTATTTAATATTACATAAACTGAGAACATAAAAGAAATAAGAAACTTCTGACTCATTAATATCATTTTTTCCTGATGGAACATATAATTTGAATTTGAAATGACCAAGATCGGTGCATAAAACTTGTAAGTATGATAGAGGACTATGATTTTGAAGTCATATTTTCCATTTCTTCATGAGCACAGCCAGTAAGAGAAAAAAAAATTTTTGATCTCTCTCCTTTTTTCTTCTATCATTTTGTTAACCTCGTGACTCTACCATCAAAGCTAAATATGAGTATCAACTGTAACTACTTACTGGCATCATGGGGTACTTCACAGCATACTTTAATGTGATGCTAAAATTTTAATATGAGGTAGAAATGAGAGCCAACTTTTCTTGGCAACGTCAGTGAGTTAAAGAACAAATTGCAACTTCGGGGGAAAAGATAAAAAGAAAACATTCCAAGTTTACCAATATTACTTAGTCACCATTCCTGCTGACAAAAGTAGTTATTGGTTTCTGTCAACCTTTTAGAATGAGCACCTCAGAGCATTATTTTATTCTTCAGGCTTTGACTTTATAAAATTAATAGCATGAAGTGAATCCCTTCTTTCCTTTTACCTCTCATCTTCCAATTATTAAAATACAAAATCACATCATTTTACTACCTAATTGGATTTTAAATGCTAAAAATGCCAAAATAACATCAGGGAGTTTAGTCAGTAATAAGGCTAGTTGCTCAGGCTGTTTTGGTTGGGGCAACCATAGGAAAAGTCGGAGCCTCCTTGGCTCTAGTTAGCAACTCTTTCAGTCTCTGTAGAAACTAATCCCTTTCCTAGTGTTATGAAAAATGAAAATGAGGATAAATACCCTAATAAGGACTACTACTGAAGGAGAAGGCAGGCAACCTAGCCTGGGGCCAGATAGGGAGAATACTACTTGTCATCATAAATGTCGGAACTGGCCTGACACAATGGAAGAAGCAAGGGGTTTGTAATTAGACAGAGTTGGACTGGAATCCTGGTCCCTCTGCTTGTAACTATGAGTAAGTCAGCTAAATTCCATGAGCCCCAGTTTTTCTGAGTAAAACAGAGATAGTTCCTCCTGCTGTGCAGGGTTATTAATTCAGATAATACATGTAAAATAATTAGCATAATTCTTTGAACATACTAAGTACTCAGTAGTAATTGGAAGCTATTAATAAACTCACACTTTAAAACAGCCCTGAGAGGATCCCTAGGTACCGCTGTTCAAGTTATCCCAGTGCATCGATCATAACTACGCAACTTTGGAGGTAACATGCACATCGAGTCTGAAATCTTATTCCCACTTACGAATGTAGTAAAATACCACTTTTAAAGGAATAAAAGACATGCCCAAAGTTAAATAAGTAGTAAATGGCAGAACTGGGTCTTAAACCTCGGCTATCTCAAAAACCACTGTTCTATTTACTATTCATCCATTAAACGAAAAGTATTTGTTTACTTTCTTGCAGGCATTGTTCTAGGAACTGGGGACATAGCAGTGCATAAAACTGCATTTTAAAATAAAACATGGAGCTTACATTTTACTAGATGGTAGATGGCAAACGAAAACATGATATACAGTATGTTGGATAGTGAAAAAGATTGTGAAAAAAGTAAAATGGGAAGAGGGGTAAGGTGTGCTGGGAGAAGGGAGGACACCTTTATTGATGAAATGGCATTTGAGCAAGAATTGAAGAATGCAGGGTAGAGGTGGGGGGCAGCAGGCTGACCTCTGTGAAATCTGGGGAAAGACAATTCCAGGCATAGAAAACAGCCAGTGCAAAGGCCCTAAGACCTTTTTGTCATGTTTGGATAAGAGTAAAAAGGCCTATGTAGGTGGACTGTGGGAAGCAGGGGATGAGTCCAAAGAAATGAGATCAGATGGGGGCGTGTGTTTGCAATGACATAGGTAGAACAGCCAGGTAATACAGGGACTTGCAAGTGATCCTGAGCACTGAGGCTTTTATTTAGAGTGGCACAGAAACCACTGAGTGTAGGAACCAAAAACAGGAGCATAGGAATGGCTAAGAGGCTTCTGTAGTCATCTAGGCAAGAGGTGATCAAGGCTCAAGAAGGGTGGTCCTGTAGTGGCGAGAAGCAGTCAAAATCCAAGATATACTCTGAAGGCTGAGTATCATTACTAAAAAGATTGAACATGGGGTATGAGAGAAAAGGGAAAGTCAAAAAGTCACCAAGCTTCTTGGCCTTAACACCTGGAAGGATGGAACTGTCATCTACCGAGATGTTGAAGATTTGGAGAGGTTTTAGAGATGAATTAGCCATTTGGCATCAAAAGAAAATCTAAGCAACAAGACTTGCCACTCAGAAGATTTCAGGGATAATTATATAACCTTCTGAAATAGCTATAAAATTCTCTAATATAATAATAATCACTTATTTGGTAATAAAGACATTGATATAATAAACTTCCCCATAAATCACATACGATTTCAATTTAATATCCAAATATTTCAGACTTTCAGAAAATTTCAGACTTTCAGGCATTTCAAAGATCATTTGACGAAATCCATCACAGTACATGCCTTATAAGATGTTATTTATTTCAATAAAAATTTTCATATATATTTTAATATTGGCAGAATACAAAACTATAACCATGTGAAATGCAGACTAAGTCAAATGATAAATACACACTGCTCATTGTAAACTGTAGAGTGTTATCCAGTTATAGAAGTAGTTATTTTACATCATAGAAGTAAAAAAAATTTCAGAATATATCTGTAACTTCTTTACCATTTCGTAAGTAACTGTAGAAGCTTGAAATATGCAAAATATCATTCCCAGGACTTTTCACCTTGTTATGCACAGATTCCATTTTGAAAGAACTGTTGACAAAAAGATTTAAAGAATATTATTAAAGATGTATGAAAAATGTTTTGAAAAATAAATTGAAGATATGAGTACATGACCACTTTAACAAATTTAGGAAGTAAAGTACATATTATCGTCCAAGTGAAAAATCAATGAATTAAGGCTTTCTGATGGATAAAATATATTATGTAGGTGCCAAATCTTGGGAATGAGATAAGAAAGAAGGATGAGGGGCTTGCCCTGGAGGGAAAATTACTATAATTGTCTATTTAAATTAATGTATTAATATATGTTTCAAATCCTGATATCAACTATTTAAATTAGTATTAGTCCGATACGTATTTCATTGAAACACCATTTTATGTATTAATAAATATGTATGTGTATCATATTAATGGTCAAGGGAAATGTGTTAGAAGGTATTTAATATTACATAAACTGAGAACATAAAAGAAATAAGAAACTTCTGACTCATTAATATCATTTTTTCCTGATGGAACATATAATTTGAATTTGAAATGACCAAGATCGGTGCATAAAACTTGTAAGTATGATAGAGGACTATGATTTTGAAGTCATATTTTCCATTTCTTCATGAGCACAGCCAGTAAGAGAAAAAAATTTTTTTGATCTCTCTCCTTTTTTCTTCTATCATTTTGTTAACCTCGTGACTCTACCATCAAAGCTAAATATGAGTATCAACTGTAACTACTTACTGGCATCATGGGGTACTTCACAGCATACTTTAATGTGATGCTAAAATTTTAATATGAGGTAGAAATGAGAGCCAACTTTTCTTGGCAACGTCAGTGAGTTAAAGAACAAATTGCAACTTCGGGGGAAAAGATAAAAAGAAAACATTCCAAGTTTACCAATATTACTTAGTCACCATTCCTGCTGACAAAAGTAGTTATTGGTTTCTGTCAACCTTTTAGAATGAGCACCTCAGAGCATTATTTTATTCTTCAGGCTTTGACTTTATAAAATTAATAGCATGAAGTGAATCCCTTCTTTCCTTTTACCTCTCATCTTCCAATTATTAAAATACAAAATCACATCATTTTACTACCTAATTGGATTTTAAATGCTAAAAATGCCAAAATAACATCAGGGAGTTTAGTCAGTAATAAGGCTAGTTGCTCAGGCTGTTTTGGTTGGGGCAACCATAGGAAAAGTCGGAGCCTCCTTGGCTCTAGTTAGCAACTCTTTCAGTCTCTGTAGAAACTAATCCCTTTCCTAGTGTTATGAAAAATGAAAATGAGGATAAATACCCTAATAAGGACTACTACTGAAGGAGAAGGCAGGCAACCTAGCCTGGGGCCAGATAGGGAGAATACTACTTGTCATCATAAATGTCGGAACTGGCCTGACACAATGGAAGAAGCAAGGGGTTTGTAATTAGACAGAGTTGGACTGGAATCCTGGTCCCTCTGCTTGTAACTATGAGTAAGTCAGCTAAATTCCATGAGCCCCAGTTTTTCTGAGTAAAACAGAGATAGTTCCTCCTGCTGTGCAGGGTTATTAATTCAGATAATACATGTAAAATAATTAGCATAATTCTTTGAACATACTAAGTACTCAGTAGTAATTGGAAGCTATTAATAAACTCACACTTTAAAACAGCCCTGAGAGGATCCCTAGGTACCGCTGTTCAAGTTATCCCAGTGCATCGATCATAACTACGCAACTTTGGAGGTAACATGCACATCGAGTCTGAAATCTTATTCCCACTTACGAATGTAGTAAAATACCACTTTTAAAGGAATAAAAGACATGCCCAAAGTTAAATAAGTAGTAAATGGCAGAACTGGGTCTTAAACCTCGGCTATCTCAAAAACCACTGTTCTATTTACTATTCATCCATTAAACGAAAAGTATTTGTTTACTTTCTTGCAGGCATTGTTCTAGGAACTGGGGACATAGCAGTGCATAAAACTGCATTTTAAAATAAAACATGGAGCTTACATTTTACTAGATGGTAGATGGCAAACGAAAACATGATATACAGTATGTTGGATAGTGAAAAAGATTGTGAAAAAAGTAAAATGGGAAGAGGGGTAAGGTGTGCTGGGAGAAGGGAGGACACCTTTATTGATGAAATGGCATTTGAGCAAGAATTGAAGAATGCAGGGTAGAGGTGGGGGGCAGCAGGCTGACCTCTGTGAAATCTGGGGAAAGACAATTCCAGGCATAGAAAACAGCCAGTGCAAAGGCCCTAAGACCTT
>NW_011888800.1:16382710-16441871 GCF_000151845.1 Pteropus vampyrus
AACTAAGTCTCTCATCTGCTCTGTAAGGTCACAATTAGGCAAACAAATATAATTTGTTAGCAGCCCAAGTTTTTAAAAATTTGAAGAAATCTTAGTGATCACCTATCCCGCCCACTTCATTTTGTAAATGAGGAAAGGAAGGCCCAGAGGGCTAAGTGACTAATCCAAAGCTACATGGCTAGTTAAACCTGGATTCATTCCTAGGTTTACAGGCTCCAGGCTGACTGATTTTTTTTTTTTTAAAGTGCAATGTAATTTTCTTAGTAATAGAAAGAAAAGTAAATTAAACCTATCTGAAAATTTAAAAATACTTAAACAGAAGAAAATAGAGGATAATTAAGTACAGAAATTTAACAGTTTCTCTTTTCTCATTATTAGGGACACTGAACAGAAAAAGGAAAACCCAGTAGCATTATAATGGCAGGAAGCGGAATACTGAATGCTACATGATCTACATGGACTTGCTACCAAACTGTAGGTTCACTGATGGCAGGAACTGTCTACTATACCTTGCCTGGCACAGATATTTGTTAAATTGAGCTCTTATCAAAGAATAGAAATGTCAATGACTGTTTATCACCATGTAGCGGGCAGTTAAAACAGTATCTCTTCTATAAAGTCTTTCTGATAGTTTTATCTCACACTAATTATTCTCTTTGCACTCACCACCTATAATATTTATCTATACTAGAAATGTTTTCCATTCCTTTACCTTATTTCAGTGTTTTCTACATATTTAATGTGCATTACCTTTATCATTTAAGTGAATTCACATCCAAATGAGAAATTTATATTTCCTCTGTAGGCTAGTGCTAAGAACATCTTCAGTAAGCAGTTGGTGAATTGAATTAAATCCTCTAATATCGGACTATGAAAACCTAATTGAATTTTAGCAATGAGAGAGGGTAAACACTCAGAGTTAAGGTCAGTAATTAATCAGGCTCTGGAGTTGGACTGGTGCTTAGCCTTTACTTAGCCTCCAAGAAGCTGAATTAATCTTCGGGTTGATACCTTCCCTCCATAAACCTCAATATCCTCATCTGTAGAATGAGCAAAATAATACAGTACTTAAAACCCAGGTTTGCTGTGGATATTAAATGAAATCATATATGTTAAGGGCTTACATGTTGACCAGTAGAGAAACACTCAAAAAAACAATAGCTATTATTACTAAGTTGTAATTTCTATAAATCAATTACTGATGCTTTCTTCTATTTTAATAGGCTGAAGTATAAATTAAATGGTGAGATTTAAGGTATGAAATTTTCAAACTTTTCCTTTCTTTAAATCTTTTTTTTTTTTTTTTAATGGAACGATTCTCAAATTTGTGTGTCATCCTTGGTGCAGGGGCCATGCTAATTTTCCCTGCATCATTCCAATTTTAGTATATGTGCTGCCTAAGCAAGCACTAAATCTTCTTTGTTCATACTTAATTTACAGCAAGTACAATAGATTTCAAGATGTATATGAATCTATGTATGCATGCATGCATGCATCTATCTATCTATCATCTATCTATCTATCTATCTATCTATCTATCTATCTATCTATCTATCTATCTATCATCATTATCATCCAACCATCCATCCATCCATCCATCCAACCATCCATCCACTAAATCATTCAGCACCCATTACTCTGATTTTCCTGCCACATATTATGAGAGCAATGAATATTTGTTGAATGAATAAATTTTAAAACATAGATTTATTGCTCAAATTATCCTCCAACCTCAAAAATTAAAAGCGAGATTTTTCTTAAATGTATTTTGAATGGAAGAAGTTGTTGCATATCTATTCTTCTCTGAGAGTAGGGAAGCTAGAGAGCAGAATCTAGCAAATAATAATAATTTATTTTAAAGTCCCAAATAATAGTCAAAATCTCTAGGCATGTCTTACCTGTCAATTCCACATTCCAATTCTACAGGCATGTTAACTAATTTGTTAACTAAAAATAGTCTTCTCAATAGATAAACTATAGTATTTGACTCTTGCAAAGAATCACAATCATTTTCCTCTCTTTTTGGCATCCCAGCCTGATTTGGAAGAGTGGATGTGTATTTATTTGACAAATCCAAAACTTTTCTGGAAAATAAATTTACTTTTGAACAGTCTTTTTTCATTTCAGCATTGCATAAATCCCAACCTGGAAGCATCAATGAGTAGTCTTCATTTGAAGCAAGTCCTAAAGAAATGGGACCCTGAAGCTTCAAAATATTGAGATGCTTAATGCAGAGATTATCTAATTCTTTATCCACTCCCCATGGCAAAAGGCAAGATAGGAGCAATTTAGCTGCATCGATTATGAGGTTGGCATCAAATTTTCTTGATGGCTTAGGGTGTGTCTTTTTGGAACTCTTCATTTTCTTCTGCCTTTTAATGCCATCATTTTCTTCGAAGAATGTTATCGAATTATCTCCTTGGGCTAGGCTTTCACTAACAGGCTTGGCGTGTGCGTCTGCTGAGAGAGGACCACAGGCAGTTTTATTTCTTTTCAGTGTCAGTGTTTTCTTCTCTACTGTGCTTTTGGCTCTTCTCAGGATCTCGCTGCCATTGAATGAATTGGAAGGGTCACAGATTGGAGTCGGCAGCAGAAGTTCAACAAGGTTTTCCAGGTCAAATAGAAGGATATGAAAGCCTGTGTTACTCCATTTTGTCTTCACAGGCAAGACATTAAAAGGACCAGAGAAAGATTTCGCATCAATAGCCTAGGGGAGATAAAAAAAAAAAAAAAAAAAGAAAAAAGAAAAAAGAAACAAACAAAAAACAAAACCCTATGTGTCAAAGTTCTAGTTTTTAAATGATTTTATTAAAGGTCCTGTGATACTAAAATGACATAACAGAAAGCACTAAGTAGCAGTACAAACTAAAGGCAAGTCATTTCAATTTTTTTGTCTTAGATATAAAAATTCCCCTCTAAATTAAACATTCTGTATTCTTATATTCTATGAACTCCTTTATTCCTTTCTAAAACATTTAGTTTTTCTTTAAAAAATATAAATTAGGCCTATGAACTAAGATGGCATCAGACTAACTAACATTCTTTTATATACACTTTCACACTTCCTATCAAAATAGCCATGAAGACATACAACAGGGAAAAAGTAGGTTTAAAAATTGAGAAGAGTCTACGGTCATGCTACCCTGAACAAGCCCAATCCCATCTGATCTTGGAAACTAAGCAAGGTCAGGCCTGGTTAGTACTTGGATAGGAGACCAGTTAGGAAGACCAGGTGCTGTAGGCGTAAAAAATAAAATAAGGGATTGTAAACTGACAAGGTCCTTGCAATCTGTGAGGTCAACCAAGGGTTACCTCACCTAAAAAAAAAAAAAAAAGAAATTGAGAACAGTTAGAATACCTGCGAGAATTCAGAAAGTATCTAACAAGAACCGTCTCTCCAAATATGTTTAAAATTTTAAATAATTGGAAGTAACCTAAATGTTAACCAATATCAAATTGCTTTTATTTGCTTAAAGGCTCACCTTGTGGACTTGCATTTGATCTTTCTCTTGCCTCAAATGATACTGCCCTAGTACTGGCAGGGTGCACTCCCAAACTTCAGGTGGGCTCCTGATCATTTATGAGGACTTTCTGGAGCACCTATTGCCTCCTGTGGATCCAGTACTCTCTACCCTCTTCTTTGCTTACTTTTTTTTCAACCTAGTACTTATGATTATCTTATATTATATGAAATATTTATCAGTTTACTGTATGTTTTCTCCAATAGCATTCAAACTCCACCTTTGCAAGAGTTTGGCATGTTGCTTTGTTCCCAATACCTATAAAATGATGCCGCTATACAGCATTATTAAGAGGCTCAATAAATATTCATTGAATAATTAGTATATGTATACAGTGAAATACTATTCAAATATTTTTAAATGGTGTAAAATTGTACTTATTGGAGGAAAAAATATAATCTACAAGGCAGAAAAATATTCTTTTAATAAAATCATGTGTGTGAATATCTATATATATTATATATAGATATATATGCACCAAAATATTAAGGACACTTAATTTAAAAAAAGAGTTAAAATAATATTTATTTACACTTTAGGGTTTTTTCTTTTTAGTTTTTGGATTTTTTTTGCAGTTATATTTACTTTATAATTATACAAAAATAAACCATTAGAAATTTTAAAGATTAAAAAACAAAATGGAGATAAACTTAAAAAACACATTTTTCTACCAACAAAATGTATAAGGTTAGTATAATTATTAATAATTTTTGTGAATCAAAATAAAAAGACAACTGTACAGGTTGAAAAATGGACAAAGCATCAATAGCAATTCACAAATAGCATTCAGATTAAAATATGAAAAAATGTTTACAACCAGTAATAATCAAGAAGTAAAATTAAGATAATAATACCAGTCAGTACTTATTAATTTAGCAAAAAGGGTTTATTACATTATTTTATTATGTAATGGTTAATACATACAAAATAATATATAAACCATGAATTTAGCCCTCGTATGCACTTCCACTTTCCCAAAGCTATAATCTTCTCTGGCTGCAGGGTCCAAACCTCCTCAATTACTGGGCCAATTGAAATCATAGCAATGATTCTAGCAATATGACACATTGCCTGGTCGGGTGTCATCTTCTTATTTTGTGACCTACAAAGCTACAATAGGCCCACTGCACTGTTGTAAACAAAAATCCTAAATTTCTGTCCCTAAATATGGTCCCCTTAAGCCTCAAGAGCAACCGGACATTTTACATTATTTTCAAATCATAAATGTTATTCCAAATTTATTTAACATATAGCAAAGTTGTTTCCCATATGGAAATAAGTCTATTAGATTATAAATATAAACTATTATTATATTTTAATATACTAAAATGATTAAATGTTATAATTCTAACCTGGTATCATTGAAATTTTTTCTTTTAAGAAATAGTGAGAATATTGTTAAAGTCATGTCACCGAAAGACTTTAAAAAGAGTATTTACCATTATTTCAGATATAAGCAACAGAATGACAATGAATTCCTATATAGTAATTCCTGAGTTTTCACATATTGTAGATTTGACATACGTAACATTTAGTAATGTTTAGCAAAGGCTACCGTAAATCTTAACCTTATTTATATTTGTTACCCATATACAATATATTCCTCAGACAAGAATTCTATTAAAAGTAGCCTGCTATATCATGACTGCATAATGTTCTGCAAAAATATAAATATAATTATATTACTTTTAGAATGATAAAATATATCTAAACCATCATTATAACAGAAGTGTTTTAGAAACATTCAATCTAGTTACAATAAAAAAGTCTAAAACAAATAAATACAAAAAGTATTTTGTTCAATGTATGTCACTGCAAACAGTTGCTACTTAACATAAATTTATTAACTACTGTCTCCCCAATAATTAAAAAAAGTTTTAAATGTGAGGGTTAAACATAAATTTTCTTAGTTCATGTGTTATAGACTGTTCTCTGATTGCCTGAAAGATAATTTCTCAAAATGTGTTGTCCAGGCTTTGCATATACAGAGAAGGTTCTGGTGTTTTCCAGGGTATCACATCACTTTTACTCCTACTGTCTGAAATTCTAAGTCGAGGAAAGAGAAGAGGTAATGTTTACAATCTAGAAAGCTAGAAGTAATGGGAAAGGACAATCTTCCATTCCAACCTCTGAACTTTGGTGGAGTATAATGGTACTGATATATCTACATGTGAATGCTGTAAACAGCAGGTGGGGAGTAGGAAGAGGCACACAGAGCTGAGTTCTTTGTCTCAAGTACACAGACTTTGGAAAAAGCTACTGAGTCAGAAAGTCTGAAAACAGAATCCCAGATGGCCAGCGGGCAGAAATTATTCCTTTACTCTCCATAAGAAATGAGAATAAATGACAATAAAACTAAAGCCAACAATACAAAATTCTAACACTCAACAACCCAAGATACATGTAACAAGGAAAACAAAAAGACCCCCAAATTTGGAGAAAAATATATGTCTGAAGGTACAAGCCTATATACATATGTATATATATATAAAGTCTATTCACTTTCTTTTTCCTTCGCCCTACTGTGTTCAGCTTGTGCCTCTTTTCTATTTGACTCAGAAAGACAAAATGGTTAAACAAGGCTGGTTTCATCCCCTGCCTTTGAAAGTAGAAATGCAGTAACAACATGTTTGGTAAAACTTCTTTCTGAAAACATCGTGGATCCCCCACTGAGTTTGTTGTAAAGGATTTGACCTGCTCAGCCTACCACAACCACAAAATACATGTAGTGAAACTGATGTTTAAAACTACCTTCATTTTCTTACTTGTGACTTTGTGCAATAAAATCTAGTGCATGCGTTTAAATACTAAGAGGACATAAAGATAATAGCTGCATAAATATTTTAGATATTTAGTTATGTTAAAGCAAGAAAATATTATAAAGCCATCTAAGCTGACCCCTTCCCCTTAAACTAAAGGAAAATGAGGAATAGAGAAGTAACTTCTTCAAAATTACTCATTTGGTAAGCAGCCAAATCAGGATTCCCAAGTCTACTTTTTCTGACTATTCTTCAGATGACATTCTCTACTTAAATTTTTAAAAGACTGAAATATGTTTGCTATTTACCATTTCTAAGATATACGAGGTGTCCTTATTAACTAAGCATTTATTTTATGAAATACCACATTCACTGAGATAAGTAGGGAAGAAAAAGTCATCATTGCATGAAAATATTTGCTAATGAACGAACTGCTTACTTACAAAATTAGTACCCAAACCCTCCTCTGTTTCTAACATAAAGGCCCAGGCCCATTCATTAATCAGGTTCTGAGTGATTATTAAATGATGCAATCCAACTGCATAGTAGATAGCAAATACTGTTAAAGATGCAGTATTACACAAAATTCAATTAGTGATGTCAGAACTATCTGAGTCACATCTAGTGCTAATTACAAATAAAGATCCAGCAAAAAGATCAGTTAAGGACTGAAGAAGAAAAAAATTCAGATGCTCCAAATGAAATATCTTTTAATAGAAAGTGTAGAAGAAAGCCTGTGGAAAACTTCATTACTCTTTAAATACTTTTCTAAAATGATTCTTTATTATTTATTGTGAAATTCAAACGTGAAGTAAAAGGTGACATATCGTGTATCATACAATTTAATTGGAAAGAAAACAAACATATTTTGATTCGCTCTATAGTCATTTAAAGAATTCATGTATATTTGAATTTAAATTTTGTTCAATGTAAAATGCTATATTATTTTAATAACATTAATATCATTTTTAAGTTAAAACTAAAATTCTTTTTTAATCCTTTTAAGAGCTAACTCATAGGGTTAACTGGTGCTCTCCAATCCCTCCAACCACCTGTAGACTACACTCTACTTTTTTACATTCTAATCACAAAAACTAAGATATTTGCTTTTCAGTAATTTCACCTCTTTTTGTTCTCAATGTTCTTTTCCTATGCGAGCTTATAACTTTAATTAACATATTTTAATTTTACATATTTTAATTTACATATTTTAATAAGTTATGTGAAAATAAGTTATGTGAAAACTGACTGTAAAATACAGTTCCTAAGAAAACAAAATTTAGTAATCTAAAAGACCCTATGGTGAAGAGTCACTCTCAAACTGACTAGCTACTTAGGTATAGATGAGGCCATTGTAATAGATGAGAATAATCATATAAATATGTAAGGAGTCTGCACTCTGGTTATGTACAATGTTTAAATTTTTATACTTTAAATAAACATAAACTGAAAGTCACAGTTGATGCATTGCAAGTATAAATTTATGCAAAGAAAAAAGATTAGAAATTCCAGAAAATGTATCCTTTCTAAAAGGAAAGCAATCACATCAAAAGATTTATGACAATGGAAGTTTTTCAAGTAAGGGATGGCACAGATGATAGGGGAAATGTGATATCTATGTATTGAACACTATTACTGAAATTATTTGTTGATTACACCATAAATTTTACAAAATAGGTAACAATTTTTTTCATGTTTCACCCAACGACATATTCTATAAGAAGTAATATTTTGACATTATGGTTTCAGTCAAATATACAATCTCTAACTTATTACTTGTCACAGCAGTTTCTAGTTGGAGAATATCATATGAAACAAATAAGAATTGTTTTCCACATGAGTATGAACCCAAAACATATAGCCAGAGAAGAAGAATTAAGAGGTGGCTCTTCCATGACTCTTTAGTGGGCTGTGTACCTACACTATTTTTTACATGTTTTGAAGGACTATTCTATTTATTTTAGTTTTGCCTTAAAAGTATCTTCTGTGATATAACTTTATTTTTAGTGCAGTTTGAATGCCAGATTACCACGATGCCCCCAAAATGCTGAAATATTATTGAAGAAAATAGTGCAGAAAGAAGACTACACTTTCCAAAGAATTCTCTCTTCTCCAGCCCCACCCACTATTAAGTTCTTCTTCCTTTGCTAAGTACTATAAACTTCATTACATTTTGCAGACAAACTCTATTTACTTTCTAATTGCTATTTGTCACATAAACTTGTTTTCATTGTTCAATTAATATTTTTTTTCTATCTGTAAGTACTATGTCAGGATAAAGCGCATCATAATTTTTCCCATTAAAATCAATGGAAACTATTTTTTTTTCCATCTAATTAATTTTTCCCCTTAGCAACAAAGTTTTCAGGAAAGAACTGACATCTTTAAGCAACAGATAGGTGTATTTTTTGGATCAGCAGTGCTCCCTGCAGAGTAAAAATAAAGTCACATTGCCTCATGGAGCTCATGGTTGCTATCTTATGAAACAACTAAAACAGCTGGAGAATTTAGGTTCTTGGACTTGTCTCTTATTCTCTGTTGCAGACAGGAAGACAACATTCTCAACATGCTGAGTTTGTAATCCTAGAGACAGAATTTCTTTAAGTAGAAAATTTTTTGAGGAACAAATTTACAATATAGATAATTTTATCACGTAATATGTATATAAGGAGTTGTCTTCAACACTTATGCCACGAAAAGCAGAGAATATGTTACTTGCTTATAAAATGAAATTAGAGTTGCTGGTTATATTTTTGCTGCTAAAAATTTCAAATAGCTACTTTTGTTTTATGACAAATTAATAAATCCTAGAGGTTTTGAAAATGTAAGTTGACTTCTAGTCAAGATGGCAAAGTTTAGACTTTGAAGCAAACTGTTTCTTCCAAATACATACCAATGATAGATAAAATGTTAAAATAAAACAAAACTCAAAAAGGTTTAGCTAAGCTCAGAAGCAAAATAAACACCTTTGAGGACCAAACATGGAATAGAAACACAAAGTGCTAACTGGAACTGAAGTCACAGGCCTGCTCAGTATCAGGACTGCAGGGAGGTAGTTAGGCTTTAGAATTCTAATGCTGGATTAATGTCAGACCTAAGGAAAATTGCAATGTAACTTGTAAGTGAATCAACTCAAATGTTAGTTCACTGATTAGACAGACATATACTCAATATTAGTACAGTGCAGGCTTCATTCTGGCCTGTCTTGAAAAGGTAGATAGAGGCAACAACATCACAGAACATCAGCTGAGCACAGAGAGAGAAAGGGAAAGAGAAAAATAAAGTACAATGAAACTAACATGACACACGAGAAAAAAATTTCCTCTAGAAATGACCTTGTAAAACTAAAATTCCAAAACATAGTAAATCTACTACTCAGAAGGACAGCTAAAAATATAAAAGCTGGGATATATATTTACTCCACATAAAATCAATGCTATAGAATGGATTGAAAAAAATAATTGTCAAAAGAAGTTGAAAGAATAACATTCATAAAAATGAACAAGGAGATATGAAAGAAAAAAGCAAAAATAAAATAAATGAAAAATAATTGATTAGAAATATTAGAAAAAATGTAATTATATTAAAAATTCAGAGGGAGATTAGAAAATTACTATGGATTTATATGGCACCACCTTGTGAAACACAACTATGTTAATAAGACTATTTTTTAACTCAGAAGAACTCGGGTTATGGAGCAAACCTAGGTAGATTCCTTCACTTAGGAAAATGACAAATTAATGGTGCTTCAAGGCAATGTTTACTTCCTTGTCTATTACCCACATTCATGCGGATAGAAAGGCATTGGAAGTTCTCTTCAACTTGGGTAGAAGCTTAGAATATATTTTCTTAGAAAATCACTATATAGGGTAGAGTTTAAAATGCTGCTGTTAATGACATGTCATTAATGCCATGGCTTAAAGAAACTTCAGGGAGTTGGCCTAGAAACCAAGCACCCTTAGTGTCACTGTTGTCATTGTTTCTCAGGGAAAAAAAAAATCGAAGCTCCAAGCAACCAATTTATAAACTTTGAGAATACAATTCATCCTCATGCTGGGGCTGCTTGCTGTTTTTCTTTTATTGCTTCAATGCAAGCACTGATGTGGCCTGGCTTTATTTACTTATTCTGTATAAAACTTTTATTAAAGTCTCGAATGCAGTGGTGTGTTATTCAATTTTTTAATAATAATTTTTGTCAATAAAGGGTGAAAGTTTTCTAAGCCAACATCCCAGTTAAAGAAAGCTATTTTACTGTGAACAGGAAGTTCTAGAAATAAGTTGAAAATGCTTGTATCTGTCAATCATATCCTGATTTGCAATGCCAAAATACAATTAAATACAATAAGTGATTTCATAATAAAAACAATCTTTTAAATTAATTAGATATAATTAAAATAAATGTCTAAACTAACTACATTGAAACTTTTTTGTTTCCTCCTTGGGACACTTCTTCTTTCATAGCCCTACTCATTAGTCATTTTCTCAGTTCCCAAATACATGAATAGAATAGAACTGGACTTTAGCCATCACTTCACATAAGCCCTGTAAACCCCATTTAACAGTAAGCCATAACAGTAAGCCATAATGGTGTTTTAGGTCTCTGGGATCAAAGTAAACTGAGACCCTATGTCCATTAGTCCAAAACGTTTGGTTATTCTGCCTTTCCCCAGTGTACAGTCACCCAATAAATAGGTCCCTTTGTGGAGATGCTGGGAAATTGTCATAGTATAACTGTCATGGTGTTGTAGGGTCCTTCCTCCCAGGGACTTGGGTGCCTTTTTAAGTCTTTGTCCGTATCTGGGAACTGAACAAATGGTAGCGACATTTTTCTCCCCCAGAGCGTGGACAATCAGGTTCTCTCTAAATGGCCATATATATCACTTCTAGTCCCCTTCACTGAAATTTTAACCATTTCATCTTTGTATTGCCTTATTCAAAACAACCTTAGAAATGATGACTGTTTAGAATAATATGTTAATACTAATTAAGGTATGTTAACATTTTTATAACATTTAACACTGTAGTTTTTCCTGTGGAAATTTATCTTAAAATAATCCAAAAGTAGGAAAAGAACAATATAGGTAAGGATATCTATTATATTCTTACCTATGTTAGTCAACAAAATGTAAATAACCTAAAAGTCCACCTGTGTGAGCATAGGCTGAGAAGGTGTCAGAAGCAAATCATGACTTACACATTTAATAAAATTATGGAACCATCAAAACAGATGACATGAAGACTATATAAAAAAATGGGAAAGGCTAAAGATGTATAGATGCTTATACTAAGATGTCCCTTAGTTTAGAAATAACCATGCAAACTTTATTTAGTTTATAAAAGTAAATGTAAGATAAATTCTTGGGTGATAAATATAAAAGATTGGATCAATATTTTTTAAAAAATGATTAATAATATATTTGATAGGTGATAATATTTTCCAGGAAAAAGTACAGTTAAAATTGTCAAATCAATGAGCTTACTTTCTTTTGTGAGCATTTGTCAGTTTTTGTCCATGTAACACCAAACCTTTTATGTTATTACCTCAATCTCCCCCTTGGAGGAACAAACTTCTTATAAGTTCAGACCTTAGAAATAGAGGCCATTTTTCCACACCCTGATGCTGTACATTGAAACTATTTTAAAAATTAAATTAAATCTGGAGGAACAGACTTTCCTAATTAGATGTTACTACATTTTCTATAGCTTATAAATCATAAACATTACCATCAATATTACAAATTATACAGAAAATGCAGCTTTGAGATCAAATAATGTTAAGCCAACTGTCCAACGTGTGTGCCTTTGCTGCTGCTTGTCAACTCGACAGCTATCCTTCTTTTCTCAGGCGATAGCCAAAATTTAACCCCTCATAGTCCTGTATCCTTGCCACTCTAGTTCCATATTCTCTCTCTCCTCTCTCAACTCTTCAGCAATTCATTTTTAGCCTTAGGTAATCACAGACACTTTCACGTGTGAAAGTTTAATCTTCTCCAAAGACTGAAACTTGAACCCAGGAACTATATTCCATATCTTCTGGTGTGAACTATTTGGGAGAAAGATTCATATCTGATTCCTTTGGCTATTTCTCAAATCAATATTTATGAAAATTTACGAAAGATTTTTATATCTCTGACACAACCAGAAAAACGATTGCATAAAGTAGTACTAACTAATGAAAGCAGTTTGTGTCCCTTCAATTCTAAGAGAAAAAGTGAATACAAGTAAACTTCATCTTTACTTTCACCATTTCACCAACACAGAGCTAAGAATAATTCCTAAGATATATTTTTCCAATCTCTTATTGTAACATTAAACAGAGTCTTTTTTCAGGGGTAAGATAAAAAAAGTTCACTGCCTAATATTCTCGGTGCCTGAACAAAGTTAAGACATGTTCAGATCTGGTTTCTAATCTAGAAGGGCCTTTCATTTCCTTCCAATCAGACAACAGGGGGTTACCCGAGAATACAGAAAAATGATACAAGAAAGAACCATGACGGATTTCTACTCCATTGCAACATGGCAAAGGCTGATTTAAACATAGCCCTGGAAGAAAGGAAAGGTGACGTTTAGTCACTGGTATTTTAACAAATAAAATACTCTTCTAGATTTGTAATCAGGATTTTATACTGTCTCCTAATCATATTTATTTTTTGCCACATGCTTTTCACCAAATTACAGGGAAACATACTGAAAAATCAGAAAATCTTTCTAACTTTAAAATACCAAGGTATTACTTGTGCTCTAAAACATGCTTTCTAAATCACGGTTACTGAAACGCCAGCCTCCTCCATCTCCTGACATCCTTGGCAGCAACGTGCTCCCAGTGAACCTTTTTTTTTTTTTTTTTTTGGATATCATCTTTTCTTTCTCTTAAGTCCTCTCTTGCTTCAATGTCTCTCATACTGTCTCCTTCTTCACATTTTATTAATCATTCACTCATCTATCCATCAAATGTTTATTAAGCATCTACTGTGTGCTGCCTGCTGTGCCATATGTGAAAGACAATGCAACGGTGAGTAAGACAATGAAATGGTGAGTGAGACAGTCCCTGAAGCATGCAGCTTAATTCATCTCACTCAAATTCTTTTCCTCCTTTAATTGCAATCTGTGCTTGCCACTGCTGCCTGATTCCTCTGATGTTAATAATTGGTCTTGGCCTTTCGGCCTTTTCTGATTTCTCTGCTTCTATGTCTCTTCTCAGACTGAGAATGCCCGAACACCATCAATGGAAATTCTACCCTGAAAGAAAGCTCATGTCCCCAAGAGACTTACTTACACAAACCCTTTCTAATCACCCTTCCAATTGTAATCTTGCTTTCCTTGGATGTTTCATGACATTTTAATTTTTTTCCAACATTTACCTTTTGCCATCATCTTATGTGTCAGTATCCTTATTTTCACTGACTGCAATCTCTAAACACCTGAGCCTGCCTCAATCTCAGTGCATTACATATGCAAAAATTTGTTCTGCTAAGATTTCATAAAACATGAGGTTTTTTATAAAAAGACTTAAGCCTGAAAATGCTGGATAAGCTGAGTCACATAACCACTGAGGGCAAATGCACCAATTTCATGGCTTTCTCCCTCCAGTAACTAGTTAATACTAAAATATAATGATTGAAGATGTCATTCCTGGTCTTTTTGAAAAATAACAAAAGCCACCACATTAAAAAAAAAATCATTTTTAAGCATGCTTTCGTTTATGATAACTTGGGATTCAGCCCTTGAGTGTTAGCCCTGCATATTTCCATAAGCTCATCTCTAACCTCTGTGTGACCAGAGAAATTCACTTAAGAAACTGTCACCTAAGTGAAAAATAAGTGTCTCACAACACTAGCCCATTTAAGCACCTAATTACAGGGTCAGTCAAGAGTCAATCTGCTTTGCAACAGATTTCCTCTGTCAGTGGATTCCCATCTATCCAGAGCTTCAGTTAGGATGCCTCAACTCTTGGGTTCTGATATATTTGGATGTCATTGCCTTGACTTTGGACTATGTTTCCTCAAAATCTTAATAATGCAAAATCTTGGGTAGTATGGAAAGAACAAAAGTGTTCAATAAGTAAGCCATTCCTTCATAGGTTACAAATGAAAACCACTATTGTTTGTCCCTTCTCTGAACATACCTGTGCTTAAAATCGTAGAACACTTTTCTGGTTCTTTAAAAATTCTTTGAAATAGAATTTCAGGGTGAAATTGTTGGTTAAATTGTTAGACTATGCCCCAGCAAGGGTGTTTCAAAACATACTTCGACCAAAAACGAGTGTATATAAGTTTTGTCATACACTTAAAGAGTTCAGCATTTCCTTTAACATTTATTAATCTGGTAAAGAAAACTTGCATTAATTTATTTAGTGAGAAAATCTTAATGACTGTATTTTTCTGTGATATAAGTATTAATCTTTGCCCAATTTTCTCTTTTACTATTTATCTTTCCCTTATCACTTTATGAGAGTTTTTTGTACATAAAGATATTAATCCTCTGTTAAATATATTGTAAATATTTTTTAAGTCTCATCAGGCTTTAAATTTTATAGATTTTTTGGGGGGAGGTTGCAATACTACTTAAGAAATTTAAATAGTAAAACTATAATTTTCATTTGTCTTTTAAAAATTTTACCACTTTTAGGTCCTTGATAATCCAATTACTAAAAATATTAGTATATATTTTCTTCTAGTAATCTATGTTTTCATATTTAAAACTTGTATTCATCTGAAGTTTGTTTTTTTAAAGGTAGAAAAAAGAGATTTAAAAAAAATTACACTCATTATACAAAAGCCACTTATTAACTTTTCTCTAGGATTTTAAGTGCCATCTTTCTCTAAAAGCAAATTACGATTTACATACATGCTCTTTCCTGGACTTTTCCTTTTTTTTTTCCTTTCTCATTTATCTATTTGTCTGTTCTTGAACCACCACTGCACTCTACTACAGATAGGGAGGTAGCTAGATAGGTAGGTAGATAGATAGACAGATAGACAAATACACAGATAGATAGATAACGTTTGACATCTGAAAAAGAAGCCCCATGTCCATCATTCCTCTTTTTCCTAATTATTCTTAGCTCATTTTATACATTTATCTTTCCAGAAGAATTTTCTAATCAACTCATCAAATTCCCAAAAACCTACCAAGGAGATTTTCTGAGTTATTGTTACTAAATATATAGATTTGTGACTATGATAATCTTTAAAATACTAGGTTTTCCCTCTTGGGTTGCATTATGTTATTAAATCAAGATATTCTTTATGTCTTTCAGTAATTTTTAAAACATGATTTCATATGGGTGCTGCATATTTCTCATTAAATTTATCCCTATATATTTTCTATTTTTTATTGCTATTATTAATGGAATGTTTATATTCATTGTATTTTATATGAATTTTTATATTCATAGTGGTTTTTGTATTTGTATATAAATTTTGTTTTCAGCACTACCATGCTTAATTTTATTTTTTGTTTTATTAGTTTTTCTATTCTATTCATATTTTTAAAATATAGTTGAATAAGGGTAATTTGTTTCATTCTTTCCATTCTTATCTTTACTATTTCTTTTTTTAACCTTTGGTATTTGTTAAAACTAACCAAAAAAGTTCAATAATAGTAGGAATGGTATAGTATTTTAAATTAAATTTCGATGATTATTGCTGTTTTTTATTTAAAAATTGTTTGATTTATACATTCTAAATATTTAATAAATTGGAATGGTTTCTTAGGTCCCTTTATGTGAGTAACCAATCTTCTTTAATCCCTGTCATTTAAATTTGATTTATGCAGTAATATCTGGCAAATGAAAGAATACTAGGTCCATTTTAACAGCATAAACTAGGAATGATTGCATATTAACATATAATCCCAAATAACCTCCCCCATCAAAAATTTTCTGAAAGAGAAAACTAAAACTGTGTTTTTTGGAAGAGTGGTTAAAAATCTAACCAGAGTAATCTGTATGTACTGATATAGAAGGATGTCTGCTAAATATTTCTGACTTAACAAAGCAACTCGTAGAAGGGCATCTATAGTATAATCTCATTTCTATATGAAAGGAATTTATACACATGCACACAGACCTATACACGTTTTTATTTTATGGTCTAGAAAAAAGCACATCAACAGCATCAATAATAATGAAGGCTAGCATACGGGCTGAAGTTTGAAGAGTAAGAGAGGTCTTTGTTTACTCTCTATAAATGTCAGGGTCCTCCCTGTACTGTCAAGTACTCATTTCCTAAAATTCAGCCTTGATCCATTAGTGATATGTGAAAACCAATACTGCTACATTGTATTTTGGAAAATCTTAAATTACAATATAAATCGTACCTGAAAAGTCAAATTACTGTATATATTACTGACATGATGTCCAGGAAAAGAAAATGCTTTTATATTTCTCCCCTGAAATATATCAAGACGTGCCATCTACTTTAACTGATTTAAAACACATAACCACATAAAAATTTCATGGAAAGTACAATTTAAATGCTATTTTACCTATCTACCTTCTTGTCTCTGAAGGCTGTTTACCACTGGGATTCAGCTTATTCTGGGAACTCTGATACTTCCCTTAAAATACATATTTCCATTAGCTGATGGAGAATCCCACATTGGTTTACCCTCTTTCCTAAGACACTAGTCATTTTCATAATAAGCCACACACTCCTGATGAACAAGCTCCTCTTTCATTTGCTGTCTTGCCCTTTGGCTGATTCTAGGGTAGAAAATACAAATTAGGAAAAAAAGTGAAAGAATTGTTAATAAATGTAATGATAAATTAATATTCGACCAGTGTAAAAGCTTTCACACAATTTCACTTTAAAATAATTTGGTCTAAAAATTTTAACTCAGAGCTCAGCCAGATACTGACTTAAGGATTCTTTGGTTTATGAATATTTATGACACGGGGTATAATGAGTGCCTGGTTTCCATACCAGCAGCTAACTAACTAATTAACTAACTAATTAATTAATTAATGTAAAAATACTTCAATGTTTATTGAGTGGAAAATTTTAATTCAGCTAGTCAAACTATTCCTTGAAGTGCAGAAACAGGTTATTAGGATTTTTTTTTCCCCCTTTCTGAAATGCTTTCTTTCCTCTATCTGCCCTTGAAAAGATGACAAAGCTCCAGTCTAGCCTTCAAAGCTGAGGTCCCTAGTTGTTGTTTTTTTGTTATTGTTTTTGAAGTTTCTAGTTGTTTTGACATACAGTGTATAGTATTTTGTTATAGTATTTTGAAGTGCAAAGCTCTATGGTTCCTAAAATAGCTAAGAGCTGACTTGGGAAATGCATCCTACACCAAATTGTCTTTGGGGTAATCAAATATAGTCCAGAGAACCTGGTCAAAATAAAAGCTGATGGAGGAGAGGCTGGTTCTGGTCTGGAGCTTTCTGGCTCCTCACAGATCTGGTTTTAGTCCAGAATAATCCTAGACAATGTTTACTTAAATTAAAAGTGAAACTTGAGTGTGTTTGTATCTATAAAGAGATAAAATAACACTTTCAGCAGCTTACTAATTTCCATGATCTCACCTAAAATGTCTAAACTTTAATTAAAAAGACATTTCCATAGAGAATTATAACATATTTAATTTTATATATGCAAACTAAATATGAACGATTACCTTACTCATTAAAAAATGTATACAGTAACAAGTTTTTAATACTCTACCCAGACCCTCAGTTATGAAAACAAAATCAAGTGTAAGTGTTGTATTTAATTATAAATGCTAAGTTAATATTGCTTTCTATGTAATTATTTCAGGAATAAATTTCAATCATGATTTGGAAAATGGTGTATCAATCACCAAATGAAGTGAGAGTTGAAATAAACACAAGTATTTGAGGAATATGCTTACCGACTTTACGTATTCTATGAGAATGGTACTATTTTAAAACAGATACAAACACAAACCAAAAATAAACTGTATCTCTCCTATGCAAATGGAAATGGGAAGGTTTGCTTTACCATGTATCTTCTTGTAAATAAGAAATTCTCTCCTTTAATCTATATTTTCTCAGTGCTATACAGTTTATCTTAAGATATTTTTATGAAAAAGTCTAGACATTCAAAAGAGCTCATTTATATTTCTCCATGAGAATTATATCTTCATTGACAGAAACCAGTAACTATTTTTAAAAGGATTTTTTATTGATTGACTAAATGAAAAAGATCTACAAGGGGCTTTGCTCATACTGCACTGAATACATTTCAACATGTATAACAAATGACTTAATTTTATAGAAAACCATAAGCAGATAGGGATATACTGGTTACAAAAAAACATATATCTTACAAAGATATGAAAAACCATCGGTGGAATGATAAAAATGAACAGATATCTCAACAATGCATAAATCAAACAACAAAGTGTAAATGAAAGTGCCGGCCATTCATTTTTAGACCCATCGAGCCCTAAGGTTGCTGGAGATAGTTGTTGGTAGTAAAAACTGTCACTCTCCAAAGGGTCAGTGAAAGCAGTGTGATTGGCAGCACAAATAGAAGACAAAGGAGAAAGCCTTCAATCTGCAGCTGATGCACAGGAAGAACATAGGGAGTTGAGTTTACAATAGAGACGACATTACCAAGCTAATGGCATTGGCAATCATGGGCCAACACGCTTCCCTGGTATCAGCAGGGCATCCATTTTCAGCCAAGTGTTAGAGTACCTTTTTGCTTTCTCTCACCACTGCAGGGGTATAATAACCTAGTGCGAGAAACCCACTGACTGGTAATAAATTACTATATTGGATACTTTTTGTTTTCTTTCTGCAATAACTTTACTGTACATTCTTGCTATCATTACCAATTAAAGTGGAGCCTGATTTAGCGAACTATATCTAACTGTCTATCAGTCCCAATGCTCCAATTGCTTTGGCAAGTATCACAGGGTCAAGAGGCTCCTTTGACCTTTATCATCTAAGTCTTTCTGACCACTCACTATTTGAAGCAATCTCAGTTGAACAGATGGACACTTTCTGTGACATTATAAAGCTTAGAATGTAAAGATAAATGAAATTTTGTTTCAGGCTTCAAACTGGTTTATGGGTAAAAAATCTCCAGTTTTAAAGTGCACACTCAGATTCTGGCTAATGGACAAAATTGCTTGCTGTTTTTATAATTGTAAGGTTGTTTCTTTTTTTTTTAAGTCTGAGGAATAACGTGACTAGTGGTTTAAATTTTTGATTACTATTTTAATAGCCCATTTAAAAATGCAGGGTTTATTTTCATTATTGTGCAATGACATTGCAATTTAAAAATTAATAATGTATCAAGAAAGTTATAGCATACACAGAAAAACTAAGACTATAAATGTTGGATGCAGCAAAAATAAAGATTTTAATTCACCTTAGATATAATTTTTCTCTTAAACTGTCATTCGTCTGATAGAGGAGATTCTAGTATTGTTACATTATATGGGTGTGAAAGGAAAATGTTTAAGCATAAGCTTTAGACTTTATTGATCTGTTTGTATTAGTATATCATGGTTATTTAAGTATTTTGAGATTTTTAAGTTAACCTAAAGTAGAAGATGTATATATTTTTCTTCACTTGAACAAAAGGCCGGAATCCTTTAAAGTAAACATATAATTTACTGTTCAAACCAGGCCACTTTTGAGAGTTGAACAGTGCATTATTAATAATTACATTGGAACAATAGGCATGTACCAGAATTGCCACAGTGAAACTAGATGTATGGTAATCCTGTCTTCAAGGCATATGGTAATGAGTATGCTTATTTTTAAAAATCGACATTTCAGTATCACTCTTGAAATGTGACTATTTTTCTGAAAATAATTATTTTTCTGTATATAGAATTATAACTCTATAAGTATATTTCTTAAATGACTAAAAAACGAGATAATTTTTTTTTAACTTTCATGGTCAACATAGTTCTAATTCTTGAAAACTCTGAATTATAGTAAACAAAAAAATAACCAAAGCACCAATCTTAAGGATCTAACTAAATCATTTAAAGCTTTTTATTTCTATATTTTGTGCTTATAAGATCCATGCAACTTGTATCTTGTTATGGTATTTCCAAAATAATCTCTTAGCAATCAACTAAATTTCTGTAAGGCAAACAGATTTGGTTGTAGGCAAGTGAGAAACAACAAATATAATTGCTTTAGAGTTAAACCATTCACTACTTTTGAAGAACTTACACATTCAGGGAGAGTGGGAGGAATAGAAAAAGAGAAAAAAAGAAGGTAAGCAAATTTACCAAGGAGTTAGAAGAAATGTTTCAGGGCACCCTGGATTGAAAACTGGCTAACAAACTAGAGACAAAAGTTAGGGACCCTTGCAGGATATCTGGTCCTGTCCAAAATGTTCATGGAGACATTTGGTCCACACTAAAATGTCTTTTAAATTTGGTCCTCTCAAAAACAACCACGAGCATATTTGGTCCGTGTCAAATGTTCCTTGATAGTTTGTCTTGTCAGAAACATCCACGCTTATAAAATGTCCTTGGGTTCAAACAGCACATAATGTTTATTTATACTTTTGGTTTATAGGATTAATATATAAAATATACTATGTCTTATTGGTCCAATAATTGTGTGTTGGTTATGTTGCAAAAAAATAACCATTATTGCCTCAGTAGAGTAGTTGATGATCTTTTTGGTATAAATCAAATGTCTCTGTGGACCTTTTGGACAGGACCAAATGTCTGCTAACTGTTAGGGACAAATGCATTCTCCCCAGCAAAAAACTACAACTGCAAATGTGTCTCCATCTTCTGAAAAGGGATAAAAACCAAATACCATCTTTAAAGTTTTAAGGTTTTGTAACTAATTCTGAAAAGCAAATGTACAATCTCCTTTCCAGGCAATGAAATTCCAAAATGAGAGAAATCAACTTCAGGGAAAGGCTCCAAGAGAGTTTAGGAAAAAAATGGCAAGATGAGGTATGGCCAAATAAGATTTAAGGAAAACAAATGCTATGTTTGTGTTGCCCCCAGATTCATGTTAAACCCTAATGTCAATGTGATAGTATGTGGAATGGGGATTTTGAGAGGTAGTTATGTTATGAGGCTGGAGTCCTCATGAATGGGATTAGTGCCCCTATAAGAAGAGGCCAGAGAGACAGCTAGCTCTTTTTCTGCCATGTAAAGATACAATTTAAAAATAATGCTGCAAGTAGCAAGAGGGACCTCACCAAATATCAAACCATCTAGCACCTTGATCTTGGACTGCCCAGCCTCTAGAACTCTGAGAAATACATTTCATTTTTATGTCACCCAGTCTTTGCCGATAAACTTATTTAACATTCTATGGAAGCCAAAAAGTTCCTTCAAAATGTAGGGCATCACCAGCCCTAGAGACAATATAGAAAGTATTCTATCATGGTACAGTGCTATGGTAAGGACTCCATCAGAGTGCTGGATAAATCTGGCCAGATCTCTAAAACAAAGTGTGAAGGGGCAGAATTAAGTTTGCACACAGACTAAAAAATAATATGACTCGGTCTAAAAACTTGAAAAGGTATGTTTCATTATTAGAAAATCATAATAATACAGAACATGAAATGTTAACTCAGACACCAAATTCTGAATTGTTGAAGAGACTAATGATATTTATATACATTCATAGATTTTTTTCTTTATTTTGTGAAATAAACAAGGGACATTTGAATGAGATACTGAAATATATAAAAATAGCTTTTGATATATCGTTTTGTCTTAAATAAGCAATACTAATACTACTTACTTAGTTTTAAAAACACAGATAAACAAAAAGAAAATAAATATCATCTATAATTACAACACCTAAGAGATTCTTAACTTTTTGAAGTAGAAATCTGAAAAGAAATAAGGCTTTTCAATAATATTCCATAGACTTGTATAGATAACAGAATCTTAGAAATTACTGTCTGTTTAGTCTTTAGTATATTGACCAAATGTTTCCAGTTCTTCATCTTTCCCAGCACATGGCTTCTACTTCATTAGGTTGGTCTCTGTGACTGTCAGGAGCAGAGAGACCCCCTTCCCAACCCCACTCCCAGCTTTTCTGGCCTCAGATTGGTGCATGGAGTGAGCGAAAAATTTAACTTGGGTTATTTTTATTTAGGGATCATTTGTTGGGTTATTTTTATTTGGGGTATTATTTGTTGCTAGCTTACCCTAATCTAGACTTGTTAGCAATAGATGAATATATAGACAGATAACTACAAAGGAAAAACACTTCTGTGTTTCTTCTCTATTCCCCTCTTTACCACCATCACATTCAAATTTCTATACTTTCAATACTCTGACACCACATGTGTGGGAGTTCCCCTCTGCATCCCCCACCACACACACACTGAACAATTCTCAGACATCAAGTGGGTATCTTACCATTCAACTCAATTTTGACATTATCTACCTGGATATAACATCAGACACCGCAGGTTATGAGCTTAGCCCTACAAGACTGACCCACTTCAAACATCAATTGGAAGACCAGGTTGTCATCTGTGCCTCTGACCAACTGACTATAAATGAGAGATTCCTGTAACCCTCTTCTTTAGTTTTATCATCCTCTAGAATGGCTCATAGAACTAAGGAAACCGCTTTACTTACTAGATTATCAGTTTATTACAAAGGATGATAAAGGATACAAACAAACTGTTAAATTGTGATACTGGCATATCTCATTGTATTGCACTTCACAGATAACTGTGTTTTTATAAATCAAAGATTTGTGACTCTAAGTCAAGCAAGTCTATCAGAGCTATTTTCCAATAGCATTTGCTAGCTTTGTGTCTCTGTGTCACATGTTGGAATTTCTCACAATATTTGAAACATTTTCATTATTATTATATTTCTTATGGTGATCTGTGATCAGTGATCTTTGATGTTACTATTGTAATTGTTTTAGGGTGCCACAAACTGCACCTGTGTAAGACAGTAAACTTAATCGGTATATGTTGTGTGAGTTCTGACGACCCATGCAGTCTCTCTCCTACTCTTTGGGCCTTCCTATTCCCTGACACCTGATAATGAAATTGGGCTGATTAATAACTCTACAATGGCTTCTAAGTAAGTGTTCAAGTGAAAGGAAGAGTCGCATGTCTTTCCTTTTAAATTAAAAGATGAAAATAATTAAGCTTAATGAAGATGGCATGCCAAAAGCTGGGACAGGAAAAATGTTCGGCCTCTTGTGCCAAACAGCTTGCCAAATTGTAAATGTAAAGAAAAAGTTCTGGAAGAAAATTAAAAGTACTATTCCACTGAACACAAATGATAAAGTAAAATAATGTTATTGCTGATATGAAGAAAGTTTAGTAGTCTGGATAGAAGATCAGACCAGCTACAACATACCCTTAAACCAAAGCCTAATCCAGAGCAAGGACCTAACTCTCTTTAATTCTACGAAAGCCACAAGGTGAGGAAGCTGCAGAAGAAAAGTGTGAAGCTAGCAGAGATTGGTTCATGAGGTTTAAAGAAAGAAGCCATCTTAATAATATAAAAGTGCAAGGCGAAGCAACAGTGCTGTTGTAGAAGCTATAGAAAGTTACACAGAAGATCTCGCTAAGATAATTACTGAAGGTGGCTACACTAAACAACAGATTTTCAATGCAAACGAAATATCCTTACATTGGAAAAAGATGCCATCTAGGCATAACTAGAGAAAAGAAGTGAAGTCAATGCCTGACTTCAAGGCTTCAAAGTTTCAAAGGACAGGCTGACTCTCTTGTTAAAAGCTAATGCAGTTGGTGACTTTAAGTTGAAGCCACTGCTTATTTATCATTCTGAAAATTCTAGGGCCATTAAGAATTATGCTAAATCTATTCTGCCTGTGCTCCATAAATAGAAAAACAAAGCAGGGATGACAGCACATCTGTTTATGACATGATTTACTTAATATTTTTAAGTCCACTGTTGAGATCTACTGCTCAGAAAAAAATTCCTTTCAAAATTCCTTTTCAAAAAAATTCCTACTGACAATGCACCTGGTTACCGAGAGCTCTGATAGAGATGTACAAGAGTAATATTTTCATGCCTGCTAACATAACATCTATTGTGCAGCTCATGGATCAAGGAGTCATTTTTACCTTCAAATCTTATTATTTAAGAAATATATTTTGTAAGGTTATAGCTGCCATCGATAGTGATTCCTCTGATGAATTTGGGCAAAATAATTTGAAAACCTTCTGGAAAGGACTCACCATTCCAAATGCCATTAAGAATATACATAATTCATGATAAGAGGTCAAAATATCAACATTAACATGAGTTTGGAAGAAGTTGATTCCAACCCTCATGGATGACTTCGAGGGGTTCAAGACTTCAGGGAGGAAGTAACTGCAGATGCAGTGGAAATAGCAAAAGCATTAAAACTGGAAATAGCAAAAGAACTAGCCTAAAGATGGGACTAAATTGCTGCAATCCCATGACAAAAATATAACAAATGAGGAAGTTGCTTCTTCTTATGAATGAAAAAAGAAAGTGGTTTCTTGAGATGGAATCTACTGCTGTTGAAGATGCTGTGAAGATTGTTGAAACAACAACAAAGGATTTAGCATATTACATAAACTTAGTTGATAAAGCAGTGGCAGAGTTTGAGAAGACCGACTCCAATTTCGAAAGAAGTTCTACTGTGGGTAAAGTGCTATCAAACAGCATCAAATGCTACAGAAAAACCATTCATGAAAAGAAGAGTCAGTAGGTGCAGTATCCTTCACTGTATTCTTTTGTTAAGAAATTGCCATAGCCCTTTCCAGCCTTCAACAACCACCACCCTGATCAGTCAGCAGTCATCAACATGGAGGCAAGATCCTCCACCAGCAAAAAGATACGACTCGCTGAAGGCTCAGATGATGCTTAGCATTTTTTTAAAGCAATGAAGTACTTTTAATTAAGAACATACATTTTTTTTTAGACATAAGGCCACTGAACACTTAATAGACTATTGTATAGGGTAAATATAACTTTTTTATGAATTGGGAAACCAAAAATTTTATGTGACTTGCTTTATGGCAATATTTGCTTTATTGCGGTGGCCTGTAACCAAACCCGCAATATCTCTGAGGTATGCTGGTATGTGGGAAGAGGCACGTGGTGCTTCCAAGCCCTCTCTAAGAGTACTGCCCTCCAAATACCTCTATGTGTTCAACAACCCAGAAGCTCTCTAAACCCTGTCCTTTGAGTTTTTATGGAGATTTCATCACATACAACTGACTGATTAAGTCATTGGCTATTTGGTGATTAATTCAACCTGGAGCCCCTTTCCCTGCCCCGGAGGTCAGTGGGTGAGGCTGAAATTTCCAACCCTCTAAGCATGTGGTTGGTTCGGCTGGCAACCAGCCTCCATTCTGAGGCTATCCAAGGCCTTTCCAAATATCACCTCATTAACATAAACTCTTAAGTGGTTAAAAAGGCTTGCTATGAATAACGAAACACATCTTTAGGGCTTTTATTACTTAGGAAATTCTAAGTATTTCAGGAGCTGTGTGTCAGAAACCATGGATAAAGATCAAAATATATATTTCTTATTATATCACTATATCACAATAGCTAAGAGAGGCTTGGTGACTGATTTAAAGTCATACTGCCATTGATTTAATCGACTCAACTACTGAAGTGCCACAGTTTGAAATCTGAACATGAATTGACTATTCCACTCCAGTGCTCTTTCCACCATATAAAATGTGATCTCTCCTCCTTATGTGTCTTATGTTTCTCTTAAAAATAACTAGAGGACATACTTCCCCCATCCTCATTTCTAAAAGGTGGCCACAAGTGTTTTGTTTGAATAAACACTTCATAATTCAACTTTGGTTTACTCTGCATCCTATTAAAAAAAAATCAATGACACTAAGAGAAATAAAGTACTCAACATCAAATTCAAAAGCAATTTCATTAAAAAACTAAACTATATGTGGCAAGAAAGATATTTGTCCCATATGCTCTTTAAAGAGCAACTGTTTTCATGAATATAATTTCCAATTAAGATAATAAGTTTCTCTGAATATAAATTCCAATTAAGATAAAAAGTCTCTGTGTTGCTAAAGTACTCTGTACTCACTCCTTGGAGATGAAAAGTAATTAAAAAAGATGTGCTTCAGATATGCTAATTTGACCGACTCCTAACACCTCTGCTTCCCAAGTATGACATGTGAGTTAGTGGGAAGCAGTTGCTTTCCAAACATCATACTAATAAGCCAAAAGGTCAGAAAGGATGTAGGTCAAAGGAAAAAAGGACTTAGAATGGTTTACTATGAAGTAGACCAAAAGACCAATAAATAGATAGATAGATAGATAGATAGATCAATCAATCAATCAATCAATCAATACTTCTTCTTTGGAATGATTCTTATGTGTATTTACTTAAAGAATAACCAGCCAAATACTTATTTTGGTATATGTCTCTGAGTAGTTACGAAATCTCAGTCAATTCAATTAACACATATTTATTAAATTGAAATCAATACCTAGAGAATACCTTTACCTAAAAATTAAAAAAGTATAATTTAAACTAAAGTTAATGAAATGCCTAACTGAGGAAATGAGTTCTTTCAAAGAACCATACAACAATTACATATCTAGTAATTGATTGACAAGATCAAGTTTGTAGATTACCTTAAAGTAAAAGTAAAGGAAATAAGACAATGTCCAAAATGCCAAAATAGATTTCACAAGGCAAGGCTCAAAACTGAATGAAAAACATTACAGCTTTTAGCAAAGAGAGCATTACAAGAATATCTGTTAGTGACAATAACCAAATGCAGTTTTTCCAGGGAAAACCTTCTACTCCTCTTTTTGTGGCCTATTATACTGAATTATATTGAAATCTAATCACAGTATTGCCTGCTGCAGGAGTTAGAAAACCATGATCAACAGGCTAAATTTTGCCTACCACCTATTTTTCTGTAAGTAAAATATCATTGGAACACAGAAATATTCTTTTGTTTATATAATCATCTATGGTAATTTGGAATTATAAAGGAAGAGTTGAGTAGCTGTGTCAGAGACTCTAGCCCACAAGGCCAAAAAATATTTACAATCTGGCCCTTTGCAGAAAGTTTACAAACCCTGGTTTATTCCAAATTAACAGGAATTTTAAATGTATAGAAAAATATTTTTTCTGGCCAAAACCACAATGTAAATATAAAGCATACAATTTAAGATGTTAAATCCCCTGGATTCAGGTAAGTTATATTTTAACAGAAGACTCTATCTTAAGGTTGTATTGGTTGTTTGTATAACACTTACATGATTTTCCACTACAAACATACGTTGCTCTCAGGTGTCCAGCACCATGTTCAAAGATTTCTTTTTATTTTCCTATAGGACTATAAGACAGTCATCTTCTACCATTCTCACAATAATTCTATATCCAGTCATATCAACTTCTGATCAATCCCCTACTCACCACCCATCTTTATATTATGGGCTTTTGAATCTGCTTTCCCCATAGCAAAATCTTTTTCATCAATCAAGATTTAGACCTAACTTTACTTCCTACATTCTATGGACAGCATCAGTTTCACCATCTCCAGGAGTTCTCACAGCACTTTGGGGTAAGGGCTCTACCAGAGCACATAATACTGCATCATGGTTTTTACAAATTTGGTGTTCAAAAACTTCCTTCTCTTGCTGCAACTGCTTCCTTGTCCTGACATACCTGTCTCCTCTGATACAGTTTTCACACATAGCCACTAAAGAGATCTTTTCAAAGCATAAATCAGATCCTATTACTGTTTTAGGTAAAACCATGAAAAGACTCCCCTTAGTACTTAAAACAAAACACAAGCTCTGTACTTTGGATTACCATACCCAGCGCAGCACAGTCTCTCTCTACCTTACTCTCCAATATGGACTTCTAAATCTCTCCCCATATACATCTCTCCAGTCACACTGACCTTCCTGACTTCACTGCCTGCATCAAGCTTATTCCTACTTCAGACCTTTTGCTTTGCCTAGAATATTCTCCCCTCTGCTAGTCACAAAGCTGGGTCCTTCCTGCCGTTTAGACAGTATAAATGCTACCTTGTCCTCTGACCACTCAGCCTAGAGTAAATCCCCAAGCAGGCCTGTTGTTAATTTCCTGCAGAGCCTTTAGCACTACCTGACATTGTTTTTGTATTGTTTTGTTTAAATTATGGTCTATGTCGTCTCCAGAGAAATGTTAAGTGCCAAGAACACCAGGACTTTGTTAAAATTCCTAGTATCAAGAAAAGTATCTGGCACATATTAGGTATGCAGTGACCATTTCCTGAACAAATCAAGTACTCTGTTCTCTATTTCATGCTACAAACCTTACATAAATTACTAAGACATCCTCTCCCCGAATGCTAGCAGACAAGGAAGAGCAAATCCTAGGAGGCTTGGTGTCTCCTGTGACTGCTAATCCAGCATGTTATCCTGCGTTTCCACAATAAGAAGTTACCTAAAGGCATTTGCTGTCATACACATCAGAGTGGAATCAGCCCTCTCTTCACCAACATCTGATAAGAGGGAAAGTTCAGCAATTTCAAACAAAAGTAAGAAGTGATGTTTGCCACTTGAGAGATACAGGATTATGCCAAAGCGCTGCATCTGGGAAATGAAACATAAATCAGGCCTCTTCATATTTATTATACTTACATTTCTAAAAGTTATTACAAACCTGTTGATTAGATTGTTGCTGGCTTCAGGGTTTTTGTATTGAGGGAAGGGCTTAGTAAAGTAATTATTTAAGGGAAGCAGAGGGCCCATGATACACAATACAATCCTCAGGCTATTTCTGAGTGCTTATTTTAGATGATTTTGTTACTAGAAAAAGGAGTCTGAGATTTCAGGGTAAGCGAATGGGGGCAATAATGTAAACTTTGTTGGTGTAAGAAACCATATAACCACACTGGCTTTTAATCTTTCTTTATGAATCTATATCGGCTCCCTGCTATGCCCATCTTACCTATAGTGAACCACTCCTCCCCAGTGTGCTAAACATCCTAAATTTCACACAAATATTTAATACATTTTTTCTTATAAATTTTTGAATTGATTAGGACTGGTGTCTAAATATTAGTGAGATAGCTGTTGTGTTTTAACAGCCTCTTCGCTGTTATTGACTATTTTTGCTGGGTCATTCCCCTCTGCAAGATCGAGTCACATGAAAATTCAATTTATACTTAAAGCAATTGACTGACAAAAGTGCATTTTTTTTTCTGGCAGTCATTTTAATTTTTTTTCCTTTACAATTCAAAAAAGGAAGTATCCTCCACTTTCTTACTATCTATTTTTCATGCTTAGTCCCTGTGTTTATTCAACAAATATTTTCTGAATACCTGCCTTATCAGACAGACATATACTAGATGATGAGGATACTGTGATAAACTGGTAAAGCAGGTCACTGCCCCTTTGAGCTTATATTGTCATGGAGGGTGGGGAAGATAAAAAATGAAATAAAAAAGATGCTGAGACAGAGAATGGAAGATGGGCTGCTACTTTATAAGTTAACATTGAAGCTTAGACTTCAAGGTAAAGAATCAGAGAAAAAGCAGAAGACTAGCAATTAATCAGGCCAAGCAGCTGGGAATTAAATATCTGGCTTATGGTCCTAAATCTACAGTTGACTTTTTTCACCATGTGTTTCATATATGCTTCATAATTTTGGATTTTATTCTGAAGATGAATACAATTCAGATTAATAATAATTGAATGTCCATTTCCGAGACTCTTTTCTTCCCATCCAGATAATGCCAGTAGAAGTCAGAAAGACTAATTCATAAACTGTGATGTGAGTTCAACAGATTGAAAAATCATAAGGCTGAAGAATACATGTAGTCTTCACAAGACATTTATCCCATCCTCAAGATTAACATCAAAATCGAATTTAAAATTCAGAAGGTATTCTTGCAAAGAAAAGAGCTGAGACAGTTTCTAATTTAGGAGATATAATAAAAATAATACTACTTAGCATTTGAACTTTGTGAACATTTTAAAATATTAAAGAGAATATTTTCTACGTTTTAATTGTGCATCAAGGTGTCCAGAATTCGGAAACAAACAAAAAGTCACCAGAGGATAGTGAAAATCAATTTAAAAATCTCCCCAAGAACCACTCATTAACAACTGGCTACACTTGCTTTCTCAAGTGAGAAAACTTTTCATTATAATATGGTGTTGCATATTTACTCTGAATGAAATTCACCATATCCTGAAAATAGAAATTAGAAGCAACCATATTAAATGATTTATGGAGAAGACATTAGGCAAGAACTTTAAAGGATATGCTGTATCATTTATACACAACAAAGTACTGAGTATCTTATAGATTATGCTGCTTAGTCTTAGTATACTTCATGATTTACCTATGAATTAAACACCACTTATGATGCCTTTTTTTTTTTTGCGGGAGGGAACAGATCGATAAAATAAGGGCCAAAATCCTTAGGTTTAATCCATTAGTGAAAGATAAACAGATTTTGATAACTACTTCTTGTCACAAAACTAAATTCTGATTAAGAATAATAATAAAATGTTTTAGAATACAAGAGTTTAGTCTTAGAATCAGTGGACATGGAATACTAGTTTAAGGCAAAAGAACATCCGGTGTGGCTCCATCACTGGGCCTCAAAAACAGTGACACAATCCATCATCTAGGTGTTGTGTGTTATCTGGGCACTCACTCCTAGCGCAACTCACTGAATCTGTTGTATTTAATCCCAACTGTTCTCTTGAGTACGATAGAAGAGTAGATCATTTAAGTCAGATGTATATTTCATTGGCATAGTTTGTCATGATTAATGGAATTATGATAAACAAGCAAATAAAATTTTTATGAAATATACTCAAAACTAGTAATTTTCTGCTTCTATTATTACAAATTCCAGACATCCTTGATAACACCAGAAATTCTGTGCCTAAGATCAAAGTATGTTCTAAAGATTAGTTCAGCTGATCATTAGTATAACTAAACATCAAAGGCATAAAGGAAAACTATGTTTAAGAGATCTTAAAGACAAATAATTTGTTACTATCTATAAACTCGACTTTATAATTGACAGAGTTGAATAAAAGATAGATCCTTGGTAATTAAAAATGTTGGACTGCCAATCATATGATTACACATTTTGTGAAAGTTCTAGATTTAGGTAGCTTAGATTTGGAGAGTCATATCAACTGTCAAATTATTTTCTCACTTAAGCATCATGATAATTATGTTATTCTTTCCATACTATGCTGTACAATCACCTGTTTGATGCCACACTATGATTTCTGCAAAACAGGATTTGGCCTGAGAGATAAGAGAGACAGATCTGCTAGAGCACAGGCCAGTTCCTAGGAGGAACAGATGGGGTGAAGAGATCCCAAAGAGGAAAAGGAGTCTTGATTCCAATTTCAGAAATGATTAGCACAATGACAGCTAATCAGAGCATTTAGGCAGAGGTTGAATGTTACGAAGAGAGTAATAGTCCTAAAATAGCCATCATCCTGAGTTGGAATGACTGCCCATCTTAAACAAAAAAAAACAGGGACTTTAGTCCTATGGCCACAAGGAACTGAATTCTGCTAATAACTTGGATAAACTTAGAAGAGAATCCTTGACTTTGAATGATATAGCAACCCCAGCCCACATCTGGATTTCAGCCATGTGAGATGCTAAACAGAGAACCCAGCCAGGTCATGCTAGACTTCTGGAACATAAAAAATAGTGATATAATAAATGTGTACTGTTCTGAGCCTCTACAGTTATGGTAATAGCATTTGTTACACAGAAAAAGAAAACTAAAACACATCATCTTGAAGGGTCCAAGAAGAACCTAGAGTAGAGATTGAGGATTCTGGTTCCTAGAGAGGCAACCTGGAAGGAGGAGTTATACTAATTAGACAGAGAAAAGAAAATTCAGAGATTCAAGCAAAAGTTAAATCTTATCAACTAATCACAGCAAAACCAGAGAATTCTGAAATTCTGGGACTACAGAAACATCGAAAACTAACTTTTAATAAATCAGATCCCAAGCTTAGCTGGCAACAAACATTCAAGAATGGGATGGGGAAATGAAGACAGGACGACATGGGAACCCAGCAGTGAGAGAAATTTGTCACACTGGAGCCTGGCTTCAGACCATCCACCAGTGGTTTCAAGCTATACTGAGACTAAGAGAGCAGAGACAGGAACCAATTTATATATGATTCAGTCAAGACTGGGCTCCAAAATCTTCCTAAGTAAAGAAAGGAAAGGAGAGAACAGGTAACTTGACTACCTGCTTTTCTAACATGCTACAGTACTGAAACTAGAAAGAAAGGTTTTGGTGAACCTGTACCTCTCCATCACTAATCTTTATGCATCCAAATTAATATTTTAGTTCAAGGAGCAAAAAGGAAAACAAAATCTTTGTTACCAGAAAGTAAGTGGAGGAGGCCAAATTTTGTATAATCACCAGAGCCCTCTGGTTGGAGCTGGGAGGAAAGTAATAAAGGTGAGCACAACTATGTATTTCATAAGTTTTCATAATGGCTTTCAAAAAACCGTCAAGTGTTGGACAACATGTGAAGACAAAAAAAGAAAAGAAAAAAAAAAGAAAAAAAACCCCTAAAATTGTCAGTCCTATGTGGATGTGCACGGAGTTAAATATGTGCCTAAGAGCCCCTGATGCTCATCGCAGCCTCTTATGATCATTTTTTTATACCTGGTAGGTCATACTTAGACCAAAAGCTTATGCAAGATATTTTAATTTGGGATGAAAACATTCATTTCCATGAGCATTATAGTACGTCGACAATTACAAATAATGTCATTTATGTCATTATTTGCATTTAATGTCATGAGTGTTATTTGTGGATATACAGAACTGGTTGTGCCTCCAGGATATCACTATTAAAATGCAATGCAGAAAAATGGACTGGAATATTAGCTGGATATATTTTTCAATATGTTCATGCTCCTAGTTCCAATGAATAAAGCTAAAGTCTTAATGCATTTTGTTTTTACCAACAGAGGGAAAATATTTCATGAGAATAATTGCTGTTTTTCCCCTGAGAGTTGCTTCCTGTTACATTTTTACATTTGCTACTCTCCTAGGGCCAGGTTCAACATAAGTCACTGGGACGGAAGTAGTGCTCCTTTTGGGAGGTTCCTTTAAATGGGTCCAGATGGCACTCTCAGTCAATAAGTGAGATTACCATCTTTCAAGAAAAAATATTTTATTTTTCTTCTTTTCTTTCCTGTTATCACCCACTAACCCTTTTAGTTAACTCAACATCTGAATTTCTACAAAGTTCACTTGTTACACCTGACAATATTATCCATTGTGGTAAACATCAAAAATAAATATAAACGTAAGATATTCCTGACATAAGGCAACAATTTAGTTACCAAGGAAACTCCAAGTTTCTATAAATGGTAATATTCACTATCACCTTTTAATCAGAACCAGCAAGTTGCTCAATAACAGAACATCCAAGGCCGCTGGAATGAAATCTCTATCCCAACAGACAGAGACCTCTTTCAGCAGGTCGAATAGGTCCATCTTTGGGTTTTACAAGTAGCTTGGTCTTAGCATACTTGAAAATGTCACAAATTTTAAAAATCAGAAAAAATTCACAACTGGGAAGAAAAAAAGTTGTAAAGGAAAGAAGAAATAAAGGTGAAAAAAAGTCTCTAAACAGTTATAGGTGGGTAATATGGGATGGACATGATTACAGAATTGTTTCTAAAATATCTATATAAAGTTATTATAAATGAAAGCATATGCTTAATAAATTATGCTACACTGTCCCTGGATTAAGATAAATAAAAAATTATAATGCTTTTTATGCTTAACTTTTATTCATGTTTCTATGCTAGAATTGCCATCTCATCAGTCAATTCATGACTATATTCAAAATATTTACTTCAAGAAGAAAGTTGCAATCTTAGATTCCCATATTTCTCACAGTGTTAATAAATATTGTGGGGTTAGAAGGAGAAATTGAAATAAATCTAGGCTAAATCTAGGCTAAATGACATAAACATTTATTTAGTAAAAAGGTTTACTTTAGAATTAACAGAAGAGATAACACTTTTGAAATCAGCTAAAGCCAAAGCAGAACAAACCCTTTCTCTACTAGAAATCACAATTGCCTATCAGCAATTATAAAAACAATAACACTGACCTTGAATCAACCTTAAAGGTCTTTGTACACAATTATATTATCAGTTTTATAAATTTTCAGTTGCTATCTCAGCCACAAATTCAATAAATGCAGACTTGATCAGTAATAGGAAGATGACTCTTTTAACAACCTTCACTGAAAAAGGCATTTTGAGAAAGTACACACTATATGAGCATTTTTCCATGTTAAAAATGACAGCTCTTTTAAATCCTGCTTAGTACCTTAGACAAAGACTTATAACATTTCAGGTCAACAACAATAACAATGCAAAATCCAAAAAAATTCAGCCAAAACCAGAAATGATTTAAATAATTTATATCTGCGATCTTGGGAAATCAACAGTCAGCTAAAAGGTTTTTGTACCTTGACGATTTTTTTATTCAATATCAGGATTCAAGTTAACTCTTAAAATTTTTTTTCTCATATTGAGTATATAATTTTACCTCTTCCCCTGTATCTTTAACATTTCTGCTAGCAACGGTAGAGAAATCCAATGAAAAAAGATCTCTTGCATGTAGTTATTGTAATTAACAGATTCAATATCTATTACTGCCAGTCAAGTATCATAGCAACCCTGTATTGCAGAAAACTGCTAGAAAACTCTTCAAAACCAGCAAGGTCTGCTTTAGGGAAATCTTGGACTACACTGAGGACATTACTAGTTGTCAACATCTGTGGGTGTTGCTATGGGTATAGCAACAAAGGGCCCTGCCATCTATACAAAAAGGTGTACACACAGAGAAGATGGGAGGGACACAGAAGATAAATTGATAAGAAAATCAAAAAGAAGAATAATTGTACTGGCAATATACAATAGGCACACGATTTTGAGTCCATGTTTTACACTAATTCTTTTCTATTGAAGGTGGAGAATCCAAATTCAACGGAACTGTAATTGTGACTAAACATGAACCAGGGGGTGGAAATAATATCCTAAAACTCTGCACTTGTACCATTTATCGCAAGTCTTAATTTGAAACTGAAAGTGAATTACATTTAAAATAATATTTAAACTTCCACTTATAAACCCTTGATAGTCGTTTATAAATCTGCAGAAGAGAAAAGAACAGGTTACTATGAACAAGAACCCAATATTGATTTTTTGGCAGTGCAGTACGGCCTCTCCATTCTATTTGGCTGCTGTCAAAGCCACTCTTTAACAGCTGGAGTCAAATTGCACTATTTACAGCAAGAGCCCTTGTCAAGTGGACCATAAGTATCCTAACAATACGCTATTCAAATGGCACTTTGCCACACAAATTGCTGACTTGATGAATAACCTATGTCAATGACTAAGGCCAATATAAAAGTTTCATTTTTATGAGAGGTTTTACATTCACACATTAAGTAAGCTTTCTTTGAGGAACTATTAGGCTATATATTTCAGGCCTTTGGACGCTGAAAATAATTAAAATCTGTTTAAATACATCAAGGGAACTTGACAACATTAATATGGATCTGGTGTTAACTACATTTGTCACACGAGTCAGAACAGTGCCCTTCTGTTCCTGGCACTCCCCACCGGCACGTGCAGCACAATGCAGGACTTAAACCAGCCACGCACCATGAAATACGAGCATTCTCCCTTTGTGCCTCTGATTTACATGGCCAACCAATGTTTAGATACAAGCAAGGCTTTGAAGTCCTGTGAGGAAACTCAAGGTTGCCTCTGTGTGTGAGAGGACAGCTGGAGTAATTTAATGGTGCATTTCCTACTTTTCACAGTGACTTGGAGACCTCCTAAATTAATTTTGAAACAAAGCTGTGATACGCTTTTCACAGCTTTCCTCAACATAAAGGTAAACTTTGTGCCAAAAAAGTTTAAACTCATACCACAAAGTGAGAAAAGCGAAGTTTAAACTTTTGAAAAACAGCTATAAAAAAAAGCGGCTCTAAAAAAGCAGCTATAAAAAGTCTTAAGTAGTATAGTAATTTTTAATTAACTTTACAATAGTTAAAAATATATATAATTAATACATATAGTACTTATGAGAAATGGTTATACTCTGTCAAAAATTTGCATCACTTTACATGTGTTCAAAAACCAAATTGCTTTATATATTTCTCCACTATTGTGTGGATCTCTATTCTATCTTACCAGGAAGGGTGTCACCATTTAGGCACTACAGTTTTAAGTTGGGATTCACAAAATCAAAATACATAAAACAAAAGCCATACTCCAATGTTTACAGAGAGAAATTCCTGTATTTTCATGAAGGGCTTGCATGACTAATAATAAAACTCTATTTTATTTTAAAATTATACAAAATCAATGGAAAATATTTCCTATATTAAAAAAAGTTATATGCAGTTTAGTTCATTAAAAAGAATATACTAAAAATTCACTATAGATCAAGAAAGTGAAAATTATTATTCTATACTGAGAATTTACTGCTACACAGTACGATTGTTTTCAAATAAATAGTTTGTTCTTTCATATAGTGATTCAATTTTGATAATAAAATATAGTTAAATAAAAATGGAGTTAATTTGCAACACGCAATATTGCCACAATGAATTATTATTTCGTATTTATATATGTAAATTTGCAGGTGACATTTAGAAATTTTACCATTTAGAAACTACTCTCGTTTTATTTTGGTTATGTTTTGGGTCATACAATATGAAAGAACTAATGTTTCATTCTGATAAAATAATAAGTAGTAGTGTGGTCCAGTTTTCTATTGGTGGCCTACCAATGCACCATCTGTTTTATGAGAGGTAGCTAGATAAAGCTCTAATAAGATTTTTCAACAAACGGCACCAAACAGACATCATATTAAGGTCAACTAAAGGTTAAAAATATACAAATATATTTCTGGAAAGCTCAATTGGAATGTAAGTAAATGTAAATGCATTCTTTATAATCAATTTTATATGTTTAGATAAAGGTATACATATAAGTGTATTAATTAAAGAAAATCCCATTTAAAAATCTTGCTTGGATTAAGAACTATAATGTCCACATTTATTTTCTACAAAAAGCAGATTTACAAACATAAGCATTTCATGAATTCTGTCAGAAAACAGACTGATACAACGTCTTTTGGATTATATTCCACATAGTGCTGAAGGAGTTGGGATACATTGTTTTATTAAAAATTCAAATATCTAGGGAGAAGAGAGGTGTTGGCTATTTTGCCAGTTCCTCCTAGTATTAATTGATCTCCAAGTCCAGAGAGGACTCTCTATATCAGAAACTGGCAAACTATGGTCAGTGAGCATCAAATCTGGTTCACTGCCTGTTTTTGTAAATAAAGTTTTATTGGAACACAGCTGCACTCATTTGTTTAAGAATTATCTGTGGTGGCTTCTACGTTCCAACAGCAGAGTTGAATAGTTACAACAGCAAAAGTCTGGCCTGCAGAGCCTAAAATATTTACCATATGGTCCTTTATAAAAATGTGTGCTTATCCCTGGTCTAGTTCAACATTGTTCAATACAAATAAAATGTCCACCATATATGTAATATTAAACTGCGTAGTAGCCACATTAAAAAATAAAATAAAATGTAGATGAAATTGATTTTAAAAATATATTTTATTTAACCTTATATGTCCAAAATATCATTTTAACGTGCAGTGCTAGCCAAATTTCAAGGGCCCAGTAGCTACACGTGGTTAATGGCTACCATATTAAACAGTGTAGCTCTAAATAAACAACCATGGGGAATTGTTGGAGACCCTTTTAATAGACAATCTGTTTTTAAAAAGACATTCCTAGGACACTACAATGGATCTAAATTGTGGCAGTTAATATAACCCAGTTTATCCTTTTACTCATTTTACAGACAAGAAGTGCAGAAAAATAATTTAAAACCAACAGGCAACAGATAAAATAGGCCTTCTCTCTTTAAAATGTAATGAAGCTACAAAGATTTCTGCCATGTAAATTTGTTGATTTCTTACTTTGAAGCTAATTACTTCCCACTGCAATTTAAATAGTTTTTATCTTGCTTTATCCTCAGCAGAATCTGAGAAAAGCTGTTCCCCATCACTAATATGATATTGTATTCCTTTAAATCTTTTAAGACCCTGACCCTCTCTTACCTTAAAGATTTTTCTTTGTCTAGCTGCACAAATTCAACTCATCTAATATTTCAAATTGGACTCATTTTTTTTGTTTTATTGTAGTTGTTGTTATCTTTAAAACCTTTCCCCAAATCTATATGCACTCTTTAAATGCAAGGAAAAAATGCGAATAGAGCATTCTAATAAATTCCAAATATTGCCGAACACAGAGCTCACTGCACAGACCTTACATGCTATTCTTCTATTTAAACAGTGCATTCTACCATTCAAAAATATTTCATTTGTGTCTCACTAAAATCCACACCAAAAAATTCTAAAACAGAGTAACCTTAGTTCTAAAGTTCACAGGCTTATTGTTCCTCATTACTCCTACCTCTAAAGTGAGTATGATTTAAATCCTCTTTTTAAAACAGATTTTTTTTCCGGCGAAAACTCACAAAGCATTTTACTATGTTAATAGTAAGGAAAATGGAGAATTTATAAACAATATTGAAATCTCATACTTATCAAATTTATAAATAAGATGAAGTTAAAACAAGTTCAATGGCTTAAATCCAAGAGGATGAAGATATGAAGTATATAATTGGAGAAGATATAAATTAAGAGAAGCACAAATAAAAAAGCTCTAGTTAACACTAAGCTCAATAATATTAGAAGAATAGCATATAGAACAAAGGAGGTGATAGTCCTAATTCAATTCTCTGACTCTGTAGAGAGTGAAGGTTGGAAACTGTAGTCATCTAAGGTAAAGGGCAGCAGCTAAGAAATAAAGTGGAAATCAGCCTAAGAGTAGGAAAACAAGACCCTGGCATTTTATTGCTTCCTAGAGTCAAGAAAGAAACAAAATCATATAAAAAAAATGAAATCTATTTATACTATTATCACTACCTAAAGGGTAGCTCTGAGGTCCTCCAAGAAACTGAAAGAAATAGCAATCAGTTTACCTTCTGGGAATTAAACTAGTAAAGTAGGCACTTGATGAATGAGATTTCCTCCTGCAGACCCTAGACATCTGACATGCATGAGTCAAGACACATCTCCAAGTTCTTATCTACTATTCTAGCATATAATTCCCACTATAAGATGTACATTCTATTATGAATAGACAGCAATAAAGCCATATTAAGATGGGAATGCATGGCAGTCAGCTGGGCTCACTCACTGGGCTTTATTTATTCCAGTCTTAAAATACATAAGTGTGGTTCAATTTCCTGTCTTATGACTTTCATATTCAATTGTGAATGTTATAACTGTCTTTATAAAACATGACTTCTTGAGAACATATAAAACAGTTTTATTAAATGATTATCATTCTAGCTTATACATTTGGTTCTTGGGTGTTTGGTTAGTGTGACTCAGTTGTCAAAGGGTTGACAAACCTTGGCCTCATTGGTAAAATCTAAATCAAGTCACTAAACCTAAAAAGCTAAAGACAGTATGCTGGTGGCCCACCCAAACCCTGCAATTCTGAGGCACAAACTGGTCTTTCTTGAAGATGACACATTTCTTTGCTTCTAACTATATACGTACACATGAGATAAAATGAAGTTTTATTTAAACTCCTTATTAATGGTATTTTATCAGTCTTCATATCTTCAAAATATGCAAAATGTTAAAAATATGTAATTTAAAATCAGCTAAAATTTGACTTAGAAATCCCACTTCTGGAAAGATATCCTATTAAATAATATCAAATATGAAAAAAGCTTTAGCTGTTATTCATAAAAGTGAAACATAAAATGTAATCCAAATATTAAGCCATAGAAAATTTATATCAGTAATAGTATATACACAATATATACAGCATGATTTAGCCATTAAAAATAGGTAACATTATGAAAATGTTTTACTTCAAAAAATCCTACAGTAAATATATGCATAAAAATTGCATAGTTATAACAAGATGAAGAGATAACTTGGAGGTATAGATGACAAAAAGATGGAAGAGTCCCTTAAAGAAATCAAATGAAATTACTATATCATAATTGGAACTGAAAAATAATAAAGCTTATCCAAATTTCTGTGAAGCTGGTTGACTTGGTTTGTGAAAATAAATGTAAACTCCATCACTGTGTATAAACTGGGGCTTGGAAGCCTTCAGATGCTGAGTATATCTAAAGAATTGTCCATATGATAATCCAGTTTTTCTGACACATTTTTGGTTTATTTGTAATTCTCATTAGAAAAAAAGGCCAAATACTCTTAACTAAAAAAAAAAAAAAAGATTCAGACTACAGAATGGAGGTTTTTTCTTTCTCTCCATGGAAAACTATCTAGGGTTCAAAAGTTATTATAAAATTGGCTCAATTTCGATAAGCTAAAACCTATTTTATCAAAAAGAATGTTATACCAAGAATAATAATCACTCAAAAATTTATCCTGATTCACCCAAGATCACTTGGTGGATATGTCTGACAGAGGTGATCATATCTAAGTTCTAGTTTTTGTGCTGGGGTTAATTGTTATGTGTTTATGAAGGCATACTACTTCTTAGTCAGGGTTAATGATATTTGTAAGCAGCAGCTTGATTTGAACCTACCTTACATGAAGGCTCCACCTGCAGACCAGGGCAAGGTACTGGCCCAAACTGGTAAGAGCTGGAGGATCTTGGTTCTACACTTTTGTGCTTGGGTGTCTCTGAGGCAACTGAAAGTACAGATTCAGGCTTTAGAAACTGTGAATCATCACAATTAAGAATAATTCTTGCTCTTTCTCCTGTTTCATGTCTTTCCAAAGTACCTGAAAAACAAGATTAGAAATAAATATTTATGAGAAATATTTACCCCAAAAGAGTGAAAAGAACAAAACACTTTTAACAGAAAAATCACAGTTCTGTAAGTTATCATGCCTCACTATCTTCTTGCAACCAAAAAACAGCCTGAGGGCTTGCTCTAAATTATTCAAATCATGGTCTCACCAAAGGCTGAAATTATGGACTTGAAAAGCTCATCTTTCTCTTTGTGCTTTCTCTTTGTGCATCCACTAAAATCAACAGGGCATTCAATAGTCTTTAACAGTAAAATCTTGTACTTATTATACAGTATGCAAGTGATCAAAGACAAAAAACTATGCAATATTTTAGTGCTGTCCCCTAGTGTTCCAACTCTCAAACAACAGAGAATCCACAGTGCTTTGCTTGAGTTTCTGGCTTAAAAGGTTTCTACTTGTAATATATCATTTAAGTGGATAGGGCAAGTAAGAATACAGACGTTTTGTATCAATACCTCCCTCACTCAAGTACTTTCACAGCTTCATGAGTGCAGGCCACTCTAGCGTTTTGTTGTTGCTATTGCTGGTATTGTAGCTGTTAAAACCTTTGGCCTTTATTTCTTACATTATTAGAAGGGAAAAAAAATTATTTTGCCGTCTTCTTTGCTATTCTTGCAGTTTCAGAATTTCAAGGTGCTGGCAAGTTTAATTTAAAGTTAAAAGAAACAAGTATATAACAGCAAAAGTATCAGAAAACAATTCACAATGAGTTAGTGTTTTTATGAAATACAATGTCATATACTCAGTGAAATCTCAATACATGTGAATTAACCATGACCATTATCTCATATCAGTTACGAATTCATATACATTCTTTATACCATATTAAATATATAAAATATATCCTACTAACTAAAGAAGCTAAGGAAAATTAACTTGACCTACAATCTGACTTCATTTCATATTATACTTTTCCTATCAATGAAAAAGACATAGTTGTACTATTTGCTAAGAAAGAAAATGACCGTTCTTAGTGATAAAATTAAGAAAAATATCAATTTAAAGTAATTACAGTAAGAAATGATTTTACACCATTATGTCTTTAAACGGGTGGAGAGATTTGAAGCTTCTGACTATCTAATCCTTATTTCCCCTCTTCTCATTTATATCTTTCCTTTACAGCAACTAAACTACCATTAGTTGGTGCTTCAGATTCTGAATCAGTAACAACTACAATGCTAATATACTGGGCAAAAATTTAGACTCTAGTTTCTTAACAATGTATTTTTCCATTATAACATTAACATCTTTAACATATAAAACATAATAAATGTTGTTTGACTAGGCTTCCTTTTCTTTCAAGATTGATGTCTTTAATAAATGAAGTTGGCAGCAACATCAAGAAAATCTTTTCTCTCAAGGATGACAATAAGAAGAGATTCTCAAACCAAAGAATAGTTATTATCACTTTCTGAATATAACCACATTCCAGAACTTGTAACCGAGACATCTGGTAAAATTCACTGCCTTTATGAGGAATTTCTCTTTGAATATGGTATCATCATGGATATTTTCTTCTCCTAGGTTTTCTGTTTCCTCAAACTATGATATTTTTAAAAGATACTGGGAATCTTGGGAAATAATTTGTTATATTTTAATACATATGCTCCTTATACTATGTTTTATATATTCATATATCCTATTCTGTACCTAATGTCTACTACAAACACAACTATTTCTTATATTCCTTGTATTTTTCAGTAACAAAAATAGTTTACGTACAATCTTGAGCAGCTGGAATCCATTTTCATTCGTGCACAGATAACTAATCAGCTCAGCATCTACATGCTATTCACTGTGTGGGATGTTGGCAACATACGGTAAAAAACTCAATCCTGTTCCACTTGGAGCTTACTTAAAATTTAATGCTAGTGCAGAGGCAAGAAACATCAGAAAACTAATTTGTTATAATATTTAAAGTAACACTCCAAACTGAAAATCTCCCATTCTAACAAAATATTGGACACATGGTTTTATGAACAATAGTTTCCATCATGTTAATTATAAAATACTCAAAAAATAGGTTATTTTGTTTCAAAGAACTGGTTGAAGCAAAAATGTGATATAAGGAGTAGTTATAGTAAGTCAATTTCTTTAAAAATTACCAGAGACAAATAAATAAATTACGCATTGAAAATAATAAGTTGATTTTCTAATAAGTTCAGAACAACAGCTTTTGAAAACCCTTGGTCAAAACCCTGGCTGTGAATAGACAGAGATTCCCATGTGTGCCAGTTGTTAATTTATTGACTCGGTTCCAAATCCACCTTTCGCTGCCTGCTATGGAAATAAAATATTTTTCTTTTCACAGCTGCTGTGATGTTAATCTATGTGGATAAAAGTTTCTGGAAAGACCTGGTAGAAGAAAAGGCTTTTTCTTTTCAGTTCTGGGATGCTCTATTGCAGCAGAGTGGGTGGCTTCCCCAGGACCAGGCTCCTGCAGTGCACAACAGCCAGCAGCACCTAGCAGACAGCAGCGTGCCCTGGGATGGTTTTGTAACAGAGTGCCTCTAGGGAGACATCTCGTTGTAAATAGCTTTCTCTAGTAACATAGAGGGCATATTTCTGGTAAGATTTACCACACCACACCACACCACAGCTTCTCCACTATCCAATGAGCACAGCTTTGACCTCTCTCCAGTAAGGTCAGGATCTTAGCTCTCTGGGAAACCTTTTCCTCAGGCAGCCTATCTCAGCTCTATGGGTAGTGCTTGCTCTTTAAATCTGCTTTTCCTGTGTTCTTTAGTTCTTATTAATCAATCTCTGGTATCCAAATTCTTTGTGAGAGTAGTTCTTTATGTTAAATTTTCTCTGTTCAAATTACTGGTCATTTCTCTCTCATTGGACCCTGATTAATACACCATAATACATCACTCCCAGTGCAGAAGGTTCCTTTAAATATATCCCTAAAATTATGAAATTTACATAACTTCAGGAATATAATAAAATTGTTGAGAGTCAACAACAAAAACAGTCAACTAGGAAGGAGGGTATGACCCCAAAGAGGTCCCAGGAGTACCTTTGCAACTCTAATAAAATGTTGTACAAAAAAATAATACAAAATTGCCCAAAAGTAAACTCTTCATTGTATAAAATGCTTTCCAATAAACATCTTGCATTTTTTCTATTATTTTATTAATATGAGTTTTGATATAATTTGTTTTATCCTAAACTATATAATAGTACATTAGAGAATGGAGCCAATAATAAGAAAAGAGAATTTAGAACAATTAACATCCTAACAGAAAGTGAAAGAAAGAGGCACTGGCAAGCATTCAAAGCAGTTCTCACCTATTCCTCAAAAGCCAGTGCATAGATATTTAAGCATCAGCCAAGATTCTGGTTGCAGGCCCACATCTACAATATTTCCACTTGTATATCTGGCTTTCACCGCCAGTTCAACACACCCTGCAGCATACCTAATCACATTTTTTTAAAACCAAGACTTTCTCAATGACTCCCTTTGCAACCTTGTGCCTAACCATAGTCCTCTGTCTCTGTCAAGGCTGACAGACAGTAGACTTCACTGCATGGTAGATAAGAGCAGACTCAGTACCACCCTACCTTGCACTCAAGTTCTGGTTTTACCTTACCTGTCGTGTGGCCTTGGGCAAGCCATTTTATATTTGTGTCTCACTTTACTCATCTGTGCAATGAGGATAATAATAATTCTTACCTCAGAGGGTTACTGTGAGGATTACACTGAGCAGATATTTTAAAAGGCATAGAAGGTTGTAGGATATAGTGAGTGCTGAGCTACATGATAGCCCAGCTCTGACATATGACAGGTTCTTACTTGGCCCCTTCTGAGCAGTTTAACAAACCTTCATGGCTCTGTGGCTCTGGGATTCTGTCTGACAACTGAGCCCAAGGTCATTGGGTACAAGGCCAGTGTGGGCTGCCTCCTGTCTCCTAACTGGGACTTGAACCTCCTCAATCAGCCTCGTTTCTCAGGCTAGGTTATAATCAAAATCTGAGGAGGATTATAAATTTGACTTATTTTTTAATCCTCTTCAGCAAACCAGACTGAAGTCTGGCATAAATTAGAGGCTAGATAAATACTTCTTAATGGATTATATGGCTAATGATTTTTTACTATGGCTACACTTAGTATTAAATCCCATATCCTTGACCTACGAGTCACATTCTCGCCCCTGCTTCCTCCTATGTCATCCTCCCATTGCTCACAAATTAATTTTTTTTAAAGATCCCTGAAAAATAAATCCTTTACTGCTAGTTCCATCTCTCCAAGTATTAGCTTAAAATCTCACCTCCTCAGAGTGGCCTTTCTAAAGCAAATATTTCTCCTATCTTGCGTTGTTTTCTATCATAGCTTTTTCACTTTACAGAACTTAACACATTTGTGATTCGTATATTTTTATTTGCTTGCTTAAATTCAGGGCTGCCTCCCTACCACATGCTAAATTCTTTTTGGCAAGTATATTTTCTATGAGCTTGATACAAAGCAGGGCTCAAGACATGCTCACCGAATGAATAAATTAAATTTTATCCTTTCCCTGTAGCAGTGGAAGGAGGTGGCTATGTAATTATCAGAGTATACCAAGGTCTCAATGTGACAGGTGTTAATGCCAGACCACACCCATTATAAATTTCAACCCTAGAGCCCAGGAGGGGCAAAAACGAGGAAAAGTAGTATTCACACGTCCGTGCCTGTCCCACTCTCAGTTATGCTGCCAGGTCATTCCCGAGGCCCCAAGAATATGGAATTGGAACCAGCAAGCCAGTTCCTGAACGTGACATGTTAACTTGACCTGTGAAGGAGCCATTTCTCGTCCCATGGACTGAGGAACAGAAAATGCTAGTCTACAGAGAAAAAAAAAATGAGAAAATGCAGAGTGAGAGACAGAGATGCGGAGGGAGGGAGAAGGAAGGATGGAGAAAGGAAGTAAACAGGGAGAGGGGGAGGCCACGAGGGACAGAGGGCTTCAGCTTTTTAGTTGTTTTTAAATTAATCCTTTCCTAAGGACTACCGCCCCTGAGATCTCTACAATACACCCCCTGAATCCTTTATAATAAATACTTCTTTCCAGTAAAACCTATTTCACTTGGCTTTCACAGCTTGCTAGATACTTAAAGGACCCTAATAGAGAAGGGACAGAAGCTATGTTTCTACTATGGTGAAGGCCAAGTTTGAAGATATCTAAAGAGACATGCAAAGTTAACATGTATATAGAGTTCCAGGTAGAGATCAGAACAGAGAGACAAAAGCTTAAGCATTATCGGCAGATGGGTGAGGATTAAATCCCAGCGAAAGAAAGCCATCACCAAGAAAATTTGGACTGAGATGTTTCAAGAGACCAGCATAAAACCTTTAGCAGTTTCTGTACATAAAAAAGAAAGGAGAAAGATTCAGACACTGTTATAAATTAGTATGTTACTAAAAATACAGCTGTATTTTAAATGCCTTGGGATTGTCAATATTTATAGGACACATACAGTTTTTTGTTTAGTTTTTAAATAGGAAAAATAATCATTTTGTAATGTGCCTGTTACGAAATCTGATTTTGAAGTATTAAGCTATCTTAAAGCAAGACATATACCATGAAGGATGCTGCCTTCAATTTTGATAGAAGAGCAAGGCAGATGGTAGAGAAACATTTTTTAGGTGATAAAATATACCTTATGGTATAATAGACTCGAATATCTACATGAAGAAAAGAAAGGAGTAGTAATAGTCTATTTCGATTCCCTTCCAAATAACCAGAAGTTGCCTCCTTAATTTTATTTCTCTTGTAATTTGCCCATATGTTAATATTTGCTGTCTTCTATATAAACTTCTTTTCAAAGTCAATAAAATTATCATAGCATACTATCAATTAATAAATAGCTTTAAGTTATATATTTAAAAGGCCTAGACAGATAAATTCCGTCGCGCAACTTAACAATTATGTTTGCTAAGTCTGTAGAAAAAGCAATTGCTACTATCTCAATGGGACAGAAATGGTTAAAAAAGAAATCATAGTCACTTAGTGAATCCATCTACAAATAATCAGGAGTAAATTAAGATTCAAAAACAATATCCAAATGGATGAACATTTATCACATTTCACAAAAACATTTTAACAAAAAAATTATACTTAAATAATTTAATTTGAGACAGTAAATAACTTACTATAACTCATGTTACTTTTCCTACAGAAATTGCATTACTACAGGAACATAAAATTCTCCCAACTCCCTAAAATCATATACATTGTAAACCAATAAATTTTAAACAATTTGTTTAACAAAAATAAAACATTTTCAATTAAATATTCTGCTTATGGGATTGTAAAAAAAAATTGAAGTTTGGTAAATAATTCCTATTGTGTGACTAGCAATAATATAAATTTTACTTACATGAACTCAACAGCAAGAACATTATATAGTTAGGTCTTTTTTCTACATCAGGCAGGCATTTTTTAAATAAATCTCCCATAATATTGGGCGATGATTAAGAGGACGGTTATATTTCAAAATGACTCTAAAACAGAATAGTCTAAAAAAAAATGGCCTTACTAACACATTTTGTAGTCAAATTCCTAAAATTAGGTTTCAACAAAACACCTGTCTGGCAGCTATAATCAAATTCCACATATAAAAATATTTGACCACTGGGTCTGTTGTAAGATTTATCATTTATCTTCAGTTACACATGAAGTTCATTGCTTTGCTCAGAGAAGTGTATGGAGATCGACCTGGTGCCCCCTTTCTAACAAAACCATTTCACAGTTACTGCATCTTACTCCAGAAAATGTATAACTGATAGGGGTTCTGACCAGGGACAGGAGATCCTGGAGGTGTCAAACTTAGCTAACTAGAAAATAATGGAAGGGTGGAGAAAGAGAATGACTCTGAAAATATTAAATTAGGCATAAAGGCATATAACTTCATTCCTACATATATCTGAATATAATAAATTCAGCTGTAAAATAAATTGTTGAGGATGCGGCTCATTTTGTATCATACTAAAGGCCTTAGTATGATAGCAAATTCAGGATTGGCTTCACATCAACCTTAAATACCTTAAGGGTATATAGAATACATTTTTACAAAGTCCCTGACCACAGTGACCTTTAACTCCAGGTCTGCCACCGCCTCCAGCACATTCAGAGCAACACTGGGATTTATCAGCTGGGCCACATTCAACCCTTACGTCTAATTCTGACCATTGACCTCCAGAAAAACAATAAAGGGGTGGGGGTGGGGTGAAAGAAAAAAGATCAAAACACACAGAGTTTTAAAGTTGTTGATATATAAGAAATACAAATAATGCATTAATTTTAAACTAGGGTTTTCTTTATAAGGCATTTACTTGTCGCATATCTTCTTAAACATGTGCTAACATCATAGAATCTACTATGATTAAATTTTAATTTTAACGTCACTCTAAAACTTAATACAATTTATAACCAATTTAAGAGGTGAATGTTTACAGAAAAGTGTTTCTGTATTATGAAGTAAAGAATATATTGTTTTTAATTACCTATTATATACAAAACATTAAGATAGTACTGCTTCTAAATATTGAAAATGTCATTCATTCTCTATTGTTTGAATTTTTATACCACACATGCTTATTTGTAAATTTTAAAATATTTCAAAAATAGAAATTATTTTCCCTCTATGGTCTTGGTTGAAAATTAACTTCCTTAGGGGATATAATATCCTGAAGATTTGACTGTATTAATTACTTTGTCACTCTGGTGTCAATTTAATTGGGTAAATACCTTACTGAGTCGATCTGGAATTTTGCCTGGAAAGAGAAAGAGAATTGGAAAAAGAAAAATTGGGGCACAGTCTCCTTAATAAGGTGCTGGATGGGGGTGAAGTCGTATGTAAAATCGCCATTTTGCATATGGCTGAGGTAGAAGAACAAAACATTTTAACTGCAATCAGTTTCCCCTTGGGACATGGCAGTGGAACTTGCAAAACTTCATACCAGGTTTTTACACCTAATGACCCCAAAGTCTTCTCTCATCTTTTTATTCTGTGCTATGGACTCACATATCCATGGGAGACCCCAGAAACTATCCTATCTGGGCACCAATATAATAGGCAGGATTTTAAAAATAATCCCCAATGACCCTCATCTTTATGTGATTCCTTCCTATTAAAAATGATGGGATAGCTCTCCAGTGTTTATATTGTTCCTTAACAAAAAAGAGAATATAATTAGGGCTTCTAATCAGCTGACCTTAAAACAGGGAGGTAACTCGGGTGGGCCAGGTCTAATTAGGTGAGCCCCTTAAAAGCAGAGTTTTCTCCAACTGGTGGAAGAATAGAAAGTCAGAGATTTAAAGCATGAGAAAGATTCAAAGTGCCATTACTGGCATTGAAGATGGAGGAGGTTTTGTACAAGGATCCGGGTGCCCGCTCGGAGCTGAGAGTGACAGCTAGCTGACAGACCGATAGCAAAGATCTCAGACCTACAACCATAAAGATTAAATTGTGCCAAGGGCCTTCACAAGCTTGGAAGTAAATCTTCCCCAGAGCTTCCAGTTAAGAGTCAGGTTGGCTGACACCTTGATTTTGGCCTCGTGAGACCCTAGCAGACACCCGAACTGAGCTCCCCTAGACCTCTATACAGAACTCTGAGGTAATAAATGGGTGTTATTTTAAGCTGCTAAACTTGTAAATTTTTACACAGCAACAGGAAATTAATACAATTAGAACTTGTGGAAGTACTTTTACTTTGGACCACAGATTTAGACCTCAAGCCTTTAATTCTTTTTTCACGATTTTGCATGTGAAAGTCCTGCCTCTCAAAAACAAAACAAAACTGAACTAAATACCCAAGTGCATAAAATCACAAAAAATAAATGTGAACCGGGTTGGACATTTCATACTTTTTATAACCCCTTCTCCTACCCTCATTTTCTGTGTAGTAGAAATCATAAAGATATTCACTAAATAGCCAGTGATTGAACAATCATATCTATATTTAAAAAATGCCATTTTTAGCCCTCAATTACTTCAGAAGGAATCATAGGTAAGCTATATATATTCTTTTCTCATCCTTCTATCATCATTATCATCAAAACTGCCATTAACTACCACGGAATACTTTTAAGTGCAAAGTGCTTTGCTTAGTACTTCCTATAGCTCATTTAATTCTTAATTAAAACAATACAGCAAAGAAACAGGTTCAGAAAGGATTTAAGTTTCCAGGTATTTGTGTATGCTATGGTTAGGAGAGTGATTAGGGGAAAGCTAGGAAGGGATGGTAATGCCCTGCAGTGGAGTTATACATTTCCACCTTATACCATGAGGAGTGGCGTGTTCATGGCTGAGTTTAAAGTATGTAATGTTAGTCTGGCACTACTAAGAAGAGAAATGAAGAAAGGGTTTGAATAGCAAGGTAATCGGTTAGGAAAATTTTCAGTAGTTCATGTAAAAGATGATGAAGGTCCCAACCCATCTGGCCCTATGTCATGGAATAGTTACATAGGTTCCAGTGGTCTTCGGTGGGTTCTTAACATTACAGAACCATTTCCTTTTTCTTCTTTAGTTAGAGCATTTATCTAATTCTTCTCACCATCATCACTGTTCCTGTAGTTTATCATCTACTGCAACTTCCTCTAGGTGGTTAGTATACCTTATGTCATGGAAGGAGCCTTACAAAATAGATAGGTTGGCTTCTGGGTTTGTACTCAAAAGAACTGAAAACAAGGTCTTAAAAAGATATTTATACATCTATGTTCATAGCAGCATCATTCACAGTAGTCAAAAGGTGGAAGCAACTCAAGCGTCAATCAATGGATGAATAGATTTTAAAAATGTAGTATACACAAAATGGAATATTGTTCAGACTTAAATAGGAATTTCTGACACATTCTATAATACCAGAGAACCTTGAGAACATTATGCTAAGTGAAATAAGCCAATCACAAAAGGACAAACACTGTATGACCTCACTTACACGAGGAATCTAGAGCAGTCAAATTAATAGAGACAGAAAGTATAATTGTGGTTGCCAAGGGCTAAGGGGAGGGAGGAATGGGGACTTATTGTTCAATGGGTACAGAGTTTTATTCTGGGAAGCTGAAAAAGTTCCAGAGATGGATGGTGGTGACGGTTGCCCAACAATGTGAATATATTTAATGCCACTGATGTGTGCACTTAAAAATAGTTAAAATTTAATGTTATGTATATTTTACAACAATCTCTCTCTTTCTTTTTCTCTCTCCCCCCGCCTCACCCACACCATCTGTGTTGATAAGACAGCCCAAGGAAAAGAAATACACTGAGAATAAACCCAGAGAATAATATAGAGAAAGCATGCAGAACAACATGAGAAAGAGTGGCTATTGGCCATCAGAAGGCAATATCATGTAAGGCTGAGGGTGGAGAAAGAGAAAAGAAAAACTGATGACAGAGTGATTGCAGACAAATCAAGTACCTGCAACCCAGAGAATGACAACTGAACTTGGCAGTGAGGTAACCTCAAGAAGTACAGTTCCATTGGAACGTTGTTGGCAGAAATCAGATTAGAATGTGTTAAATAAATGAAAAGCAAGAAAACAAGACACAGAGTATAGAGGGTATTTTGTAGAAAACTATCAATTACTTTGGGGAGAATAACAGAGAAAGGTAATACAGAAGCCCACAATTCCATAGCCAAAACATTTAGGACCATAGGATTTTAGAATCCAGAATTTTTCAGATTTTGGAGATATAAGATGCTAACAGTTATAACAAGGTCTGAGAGAGCAGACAGTAGTCAAACATGTCACCTATCTACAGTAAAAAAAAAAAAAAATCCATCTATCTATCTATCTATCATCTATATACACATGCATAGTGTAATAAATAACCTCATGTGAGTTAAGATTTGGTTTTGTTGCTTTACTACAAACTAATTTCTTAAAAATATCCTGCTTTCAGAGTTCTTTAGATTTTGAATTGTGGCAAAAAAGGGAGGACCTTCAAAATAATTGGTACCTAGGAGGCCAGAGCTAATGAAAATGAGAAATTCCCTGAGATGAGTTGGTAGAATGTTCAGTTGTCCAGAATATAGGATATCTGCTCACACACTTCCCCTTATACCTATACAGGTATGCTAAGTCATCTGATTTCATTTTTGCTGATTGTTTTGTCTATGTCATCTATGATCAGATTGTAATGTACTAAAGATTTATCAAAAGAGCAGCTTCTTTTATAAAATCATTGATGAGAGATAGCCTTGCTAACGGAACAGTCTTGGGAAAACAATCATAGTTGTAAGAAATGAAGACAAGAATATACTTTTAAATGATAGACATAAAATAAGGAACTTGTAACATTGTGATTTTCAAACTAGACTTATAGTTGATGCTTCTGAAAAAAAGTGTGATAACTAACGAAGGTTAACCTTCAGTGTAACTATTGGATTAAAAGTAAATTGTCAAATCTTTTTATTTGTTCTTTTTTTGGAATCTCAACCCATAAATATTCTCAATTTTGATCTATCAAAATAAAGTACAATTCACTTAACTAAATTTACGAAAACAACTTAGTATCTGCTCAAATAATGAACTATCTATAAGATGATACCCTGTGTCCCTCAGTGGAGTTTCTGGTACTTGATGCTTCCAAGTGGCTGAAACAAAGCCCTTGTCTTCTTATTCTTAGCACAAGGGCCTAGAGTAGAATGGAATCTGCTTGCACTTGAATGTGAAAAGGATGGAGGAAAATAGTGAGCCAATCCACTTTTTGACAAGGCTGAGATTAGCAACCAACATTTTTTGTAGCATACAAGATAAAATTTGACAATATTCCCACAGTCAAATTCTCTGCTCACAGCTCCCAAGCCAAGGACTTGACCTTCATATTTGTTTTCACCTGATTCATCATTAGAAACACAAAAGACCTTTCCCATCAAATCCTAGCAAGTAAGTTAATGGAACAAGTTGGATATTATTGATACACTCAGAAAAATCAAGTGCATTCGATATTCTTTATCTCTCAGCCAAATCAGAGAATCTACTTTCCCAGAGAATAACAATCATTACAGTCCACTGAGTCTTGCTTTTCCAATGGTTTCTGTGGCAGCTGGCTACTGGGAAGTTGCTAGGGAATTAAAAGGAGGCAGCGTGGGGAGGGGCAGATGGCTCCTTTGGGTTTATTTCACCAAACATGGCAGCTGTGAAACCCACTGATGTTCCAAGTGTCCATATAAAATGCTCACAGAAGGGGCTAAGCTAAGAAGGAGCCAGAGAGCAGCCAACCTGATGTGTTCCTCCTTCTGTTGCTGTAGAATAAGCCTCTGAGAACATGAAATGCAGATAGGTAACAAACATACCCATCCAGCCCTCTATCCAAAAGCGGGAATCAGCTAAAACTCATTATAGCCAAGTCTTTTCCTTACTTCAGAAAAACCCAGGAAGACAGCAACTTACAAGGGAAACAATAAAGGCAGTGAAGGGTGCAGATTAATTAATGAACGTAATTTTAAAGCTGAGAATATTTATTTGTGTCATTAGAATGAGATTATACTGATTTTTGCATGTTTCTGAACATACACAATGTTCCAAAGACATCTTAGAAATCCACAATAACACACCTAACATATATTAAAGGTGCTAGATTTTTATAAAAGGTGGAGTTGAATAGCTCATCACATACACACATACCTCTGTGTGTGTATTTTAACAAGCAAAAATTAATCATATAATATAGAATTTTAAAAATCAAGAATATCTAAAAATAATATAGAACCACGTTCATATATAGTTCTGTAATAAAATGTAGGTAATTGTTCAAATATTTAAACTAATAAGGATTGAGAAAGAAGCAAATCCAGACTTAGGAAAAGAAAATTACTTGTGCTTCTTTTGTTAATAGGCTTTCAATGTGACATCTGGATTTTAAAAAGCCCAGCAGAAACTACCCCTGTGCAGATCTTTTTTTCTTTTTCTTGAATTTTTCTATATCCTTGGGACTTCCTCTTTGAAAAATTTGTAAAATCATAAAATCAAATTAGCATTTATATAGTTTCACCAAATTGGAGAAGTTCATGTTCACTAGATGGAATTACAGAAGACTACTCTGGTGGTGGTGGTGGTGGGAGAATGTGTTCACGTGTAAGTATATATACATACACGCACATATTAAGGTGTCTACAAAGAATTTACATTGAACTTTAAAAATTATAGAACGAGGCTTATATGCCTCTCTTCAGCAATGCAATGTTGGTTTAAAATATGGTTAAACTTATTATGGTATTTTTGTGCTGGTATTAAAAGAAGGCAAATATCGACCTATACTACCCAACTGTACCACCAGTGAGTAATTTCTATGTATACCGCATTAAACATCTTAGACTAACAGGAGTTCTTAACTTTTTCCATGCCACGAAAAAGTGCAATTTGGGGAAACCAATGAACTCTTTTTCACAATACTGATTTAAAACATTGCTAATAAAATACATAGGATCATAAAGGATATCAATTATACTGAAATACAATCATGAAAATATTTAGAAACCAAACTTCCATGCTTCTTTATTAATGTATTAAATAATAAGAGCCAGTGTGTAAGTATATATACTTACTAAAAGTTTATGACAGTGATAAATATATTTGAAGATACTAGTGACAACTCTAATGTGATATGAAAATATCTGTGATGTGCACTGATGACAAAGTCACAGGTATTGTTAGTACCACTGTAAATTGTTCCCTACATTCCAAATAGACAGAAATACTTAATTTTATCTAGGATTCACAAACCCTTAAAAAGGGACTTGTGGATTGCAGAACCGGTGAAAGGAAATGGCCTTCTAACTCCACCATTATACCTCCAGAGTGTTACATTAATAATGAAAATATGAGCTAATAATTGGATAACCCTTACAAAAGACTTTCACAATATAAAAATAAACATAAGCATGTCTCTGGATAGATTAATATGTACAAGGAAAAAACACTGGACATATACCAACTGTTAATAAGGACTATTATCAACAAATGTTAGAATTCTATTGCTTTTTAAAAATGTTTTCTTTACACTGTTTTCTTTTTATTGAGGTGGAATCAACATAATGTACAATGACCATTTGTAAGTGTAAAATTCAGTGTCATTTAGTGCATTCACAATGTTGTGCAACCACCAACTCTCTAGTTTCAAAACTTTTCTTCACCCCCGAAGAACAGTTGCACCCCATTCTGCCCTCCCCTCATCTCCTTTCAACCACTATTCTGCTTTCCAGATAGCTCTATGGATTTGCTTATTCTGGATATTTCATATATAGAACCATACCATATGTGATCTTTTGTGTGTTTTTTTTTTTTCACTTAGTGTACTATTTTCAAGTGTCCTCCAAGTTGTAGCATGTATCAGTGCTTCATCTCACCTGTAGAGTAGAATAAAATTGCATTGTGTGTATGTACTACAACTTACATATGCATTCATCTACTGATGGACATTTGAATTGTTTCTACCTTTGGGATATTATGGGTAATGCTACTATGAACATTCATATGCATGTTTCTGTGTGGGAATATGTTTTCATTTCTCTGGATCTATATCTAGAAGTAGAATTGCTGGTTCATTCGGTAATTCTGTTTAACTTTTGAGGAACTGCCAAACTGTTTTCTGCAGTGGCTGTGCCATTTTATAGTATCGCTGGCAATATAATATGGTTCTTATTTCTCTGCGTTCTTGGTAAAACTTATTTTCCTTTTTTTATTTTTTAATTATGAGCATCCTAGTGAATGTGAAGTGGTGTCGCATTGTGATTTTGATTTGCATTTCCCTCATGGCTAATGATGTTGATGATTTTTTTGTGTGCTTGCTGGCCACTTGCATATCTGCTTTGAAAAAATATCTTTTTAAGTCCTTTGTCCTTTTTAAAATTGGGTTGCTTGTCTTTTTGTTGTATTGTAAGAGCTCTTTATATATTCTGTATATTAAACCCTTCTCATATATATGATTTGCAAATAACTTTCCCCATTCTGTCTTTTCACATTCTTAACAATGTCTTTTGATGTACAAAAGTTTTTTTATAAAGGCCCAATTATTTATTTTTCTTTTGTTTTGCACATACACACACAATATGGAGGCAGTGGGCGGGCAAAGGACAAGCCAAGAACAAGCCACTGCTGGAATCTGTTGACATTTGCCAAGTTTGAAGAAATAAAGAATCAAAAAATGGCAGTAAACTAAAAATACATGTTGAGTAATAACATCGGGAATCATTATAATAAAGAAGACAAGAACTTAGAAAAGGTGATTTAGGAAAATTTTACCCTCTGCTTTAATGTATCCTATTTTTCTTTTCTAAAAACGATCATCCCAAGAGGGTTCCATCTGTAATCTACTACGGGAAAATAATGTAGTTTTGAGAAAATGACATACTGGAGAGACTATTACCTTTCAGATGCTGCATACCCAAAACCTACCTTTAACATGCATATAATGAAAGTCATACCCTGGTCATGCTGACAAGGCAGTTGACACAATATCATTTTCCTCGTACATCTACAAAGGAGTGACCTTGATGAGAAAACCAAGCAAAACTGTCCCTCAGAATGGTATAGTTGGTAACTAGTGGAATTTTAAAATTTTTATTTTACACACTATATTTTATAAAAGAAGGCAACCAAGTAAAATGTGTGGACTGGAAAATCACTTGTCCATGTAGTGACCTCGTGTGATTATTCTGGTGTGGCAAAGTAAGAATTTAACCACATGATTCTATTCTTTGGGAAAAAATATGACAGCATATTTCTAAAAAACTGTGTCCTACACATATCTACATCCCTTGCTCTAATTAAAACAAACTCATATCCATAGTAGGAAATTAAACATTGGTTATTTTCTTAAAATACGGCCTATTAGCTACTAGTTGACAAGCCTTATCTTACCTTTCTTAATGGTTTTATTTTTTTCTTTTTAAGACTGTATTCTAAAACCACGGAAGACCAAATATTTCATTTATATAGCATCATAGTAGATTGAGTAATTTCCTAGCTAACTGCTACAAATCTCACTAAGAAAAAGAAATTAAAAGAGAGAAAATTTAACACCTGTGGTGAAAATAACTCTAAAATGTATTATCTTCTTCCTTACTTCCTCAATTTCATATGCATAGGCTTTGTTCCAATAGTCTGTTTATAAGATGGTTGTTTTAAAACTCAGAATGTTTTCCCACAGAAACCATATTGTGAATAGAGGCTGGGTCCTCAGGCCATGCTGCAGGAGTAAAGCTTCCTGCTCATGGTCACGCAGCTCACATTACCTGAGCAGAACAGGAAGACATGAATAAAAATAGATGCATATGCACCCTAAGTTCTACCTACTAGTTGGCCAAAGACTTTAGTCCCCTTGAACACCAGGCCCTGGGCCGTTTCTGAGATTTCCTCCGGTCTGGAATCCACCCTGGATATAACTGATACACTTAAATATACCTCCTGAAATCAGAAATGCCTGAGAAGAAAGCCCAGCTCTCCAGTAGGCATCATGGGAAGCGGACCGAAAGCTGCTCATAGCCTATGCAGTCATATATAAGAGATTCCTGAATAGGGGAAAAAATGTCAGCGTTTTTTTTGGTGATTGTCTTCCCATGAGCACAGGAAAGATAGCTTTGAGCAGGGATACATAGCTTTGCCTCTCTTCCCTTCCCATCAGCTGTCGTTTCTGCTATCAGAGTGCCTGCCACTAACAGTCTCCCCACTTGCAATTTGCTGTTTCCAATCTGTCATCTGACAAAACAGATGAGCAGAGCTGTTAGAACTGTGTGTAAATTGAGAGCCAAGCTCTGAGAGATAGCCAGAGATCCTCTCCTTCAGGAGAGCATGTAGTAGGTTTCCTGATAGCCCTTTCTTTTATTCTCAGAGCTTTTCTTATCTAATTCCCTGTTTGACAGTCTCAAAAAGCTGACCTCCATTTGCAAGAGGTGTTCCTATTGTATGGTACAGAGAACACACTGGAATCAAAGAAATATATATTTTAGTTCGGGTACCCAACAGAACACTTAGCCTGGGGACCTTGAGACTCAATCTGTGTTTCATTTTTTCACTAGTAAAAATGGTATAAAGATATAGAGTCAGTGTAGTATAATGAATTAAAAGTTGTAAACTGCTTTAGAATTAGGTGTTATGAAAATACTGATCTTTAAAAAGAACTATCATCATTCTTAGAGGTCTATAAACTATGGCTGCTTTCGTAAATAAAGTTTTATTGGAACACAGCCTCACTCACGTCTTTATGTATTGTCTATGGCTTCTCTTGTGCTACAGGGCAGAGTTCAGTAGTTGCAATAGAAATCACATGGCCCACATAGTTGAAATGTTTACTATCCAGCCCTTTACAAAAAAGTGTTTCTGACCTACCTTATCAAGAAGTGTTTTATTTTCAAGGAAGTAAGGTTTTATTTTCCCACAAAAAAATACAGCTGCTTAATATGGCATATTTCATCATATTCTATAAGCTTAACAGAAGGCCTTCAATAATAATGTTATATTAATAACACACAAGAAACTGATTACACAAGTTTTTTGCTATGTAAATCCATTACTGTGAATAGAAAAGTCCTCTGAATCATTTAAATTCAATTTTTAAAAAGAACAATGTGCTCAGATTTGAGAGTTATTTCCGGTGTGTATTTTAGGGGGAAAAATCAGCTCTACATTATCCTGATTGTGTCTCACAGCAATGAAGGCAACAAAGCTGCCCACAGATGTCAGTGCCAAACACACTGTGGGAACTCAAAGATTAATCAAAATGACATCTCCAATTTTTTTCACTTCTTAATCAGGCCTAAACATCATGGGACATTCGGCAAACCAATAAGCAAAACTAGATATCCTCATCACTCTCAACTCGCCAGCACTATATTTTTATCCAGAAGCTGAGGACCCTCACTATGACATAAGTATTTCTCTCCTTTGGTTTTTACCTCTTCTATGATATGACATGCCCATCTATGATCCTGAAGCTCACCCATCACAGAAAATGACTCTTACTATTTCAAGATAAAATGGGCATGGGGGCACATGGCTCTAGAATATGTTTGCACATTCTACCAAAGAGACTTATG
>NW_011888800.1:16442926-16455784 GCF_000151845.1 Pteropus vampyrus
AGTTAAGGTTGTTTACTAACTATTAATGTAGATAACCAAGAGATCAACAGCCTCCAATCTCACTTGGAACAAATATTCCATAAGTTAATTTGGCAAGAAACATGTCCTTATTATTTGATATAGCAATTCTAAAGCTTTTGTTTTTAATAGAAAACAATATAAATAACCAATAGGAGATTCCTGAGTTAAAGCATGGTGTGTCCCTAATGGTCACTATGCTGATTTTTGTCCATTTAACAACTTATTCCATTCTTTCCTTACCCTTTTTGTGTCCTGCTCTGTGCCCCTGGCTGATGCCTAGAACTGAACATCCTTCTCTTGTGACTTGAAGTCAGCTAATGGAAATGACTGCACAGGGAGGAGAGAAAAGAGAATTTCCAACTCTCTGTCTCTCTGTCCTGCATCTCTGGTGGGAGCTGATTCTCTCCCATGACTTTAAGGAGTAACTGCTCCTCCTTGGCTTCGGCTCTCACTGGGTTCTAGTAACAGTATTTTCTCTGCTTGTCACTTCAGCCCTGGATGTTGTAAGAGCTTCCTGATACTGCCGGTGTCTGGGTGTTGGGGGCCTCACTATCCATTCCTTGTCTGTTCCCTAATCCCTATCCACACATTTGTTAATAGTCCCTTCATTAAAGTGTCTTCATGCGACCCACCTGGGTTGAATTCAGTTTCCTGCCAGGATAGTGACTGAAACACAATATAGACATCTTTTTATTCACATAGAAAGATATCTGACAGAAATAGATCAAAATGTTCATAGCAGTTTTATTTGGGAGGGGAGATTATTTGTTTTTCTTTACATTTCTCTGTATTTTTCAAATGTTCTACAATGTTTGATTATGTATTTTTGGAGTATAAAAAATAATAAAATTAAAATACAATGTGGGAATAAACGTGGTCTCAAGAAGTAACAGCGGTTTGGCTTCCCTTCTTTACTACTCACCTCATCAAAAAATACATTTAAAAAAAAGCCTCATACCCTAAATGGTATTATAATGGGGCAGTAGAATCATTAACACTTGTGAGTGCCCAGATATCTCTGTATTCTTGCTGGATTCTATTTTCTAGGAAAAATACATTCGATTAGCAAATATTCACAACTGAAAACAATGCAATTGTACACATTTATAACTGCACATGTTTGATAGACTCACATTTCACAAGCAAAAGTCAAGATTTTGCTGCATTCTTTGATGATGGTAGTGATAAAGATAATAATAATAGTTAACTATTACTAAGGGCTTAGCATCTATTGCTACTGTTTTAAGCACTATAGGTATTAGTCCATTTAATCCTAACAGAAAGGCAGCACTATTACTCCCATTACACAGATGAGGAAATTGACATGTGGAAAAGCCAAATATTTGCCCAAGGTCATACTGCTCTTCCTTAGCAGGCCCAGAGGCAAGCCCAGGCTTATTTTATCCATTATATTTAACTGTTATTCAGGTTGATAGATCACTTAAGAATTCTAAAACTCTCCTAATTTTGTATGTATCTTGCAAAGAACCATGAGGACCCTCATATTTGTTTACTACTTGTTGGCTGTGCAATCAATCTTGCACATTACAAATCAGAGCCACAAATTCCTCACCAATAAAATGGAGAATAATACCTTTCCTTCCTATCCTAGAAGCTATGACGATCTAATAGGAAAACGATCACAAAAGCCTGTCAAAGCTATAAAGCAAGGTAGACATGTAAGGCAGATTATGTTGTATACTTGCTATACACCAGTACATTAGCCACTATCATTAACGCATGAAAGTCAAATGTAAAGAAAATAGCAATTATTTTGGGGAAGTATGGCTATAAACTATAATATTATAAACTATCCAGTCTGTTAATAACAGCCAACATAAAACCACCAATGATTAATCAATAAAAATCATGCAATGGTTTCAGTGAAATGTACTCTCCAGTGCACTCTCCTGACTCATTCATTAATTACCTCACCATATTTGATATGTTCCCAGCATTTGCCTGAAATGTGTTACTCTCAATCTGAAGTTATATATCAAAAGTTTCTTAAAAACTTTAAAGTTCAAACTATACATTCTCTACAATATCAAAAGTTCAATTAAGTCACTCAATTTTCAGATTCCCTGACTCAACTTTTTAAGGTTTTGTAATTAATTATATTCCATTATTACTGATCATCAATTAACTCAAAATGTTGCCGAGATGGTGAGCATGCTGAAGAAGGCAAAATTTAATGATAATTTGAGACTCGTAGGACACTAAATTTCTTTCTTGTTAATAATTAAAGTAGATAACTTATGTTTTTATTTATAGCTTCCAGAAATATCTGGCTCATTTCTGTGCACTGCCCTGTCAGCTAATCATCAGTTGGTCAGTATCTGACTTAGGCTGTTGTGTTTTATTTTCCACACCAACCTTCAAGTGAAGCCATTAAATGCAGCTCAAGCAAAAGTTAATGCAAGTTAGGTCATCCACATATTCTCTGGAATTCTCCACCCAGCCAAATGCTTTGATGCATAAATATATAAAGGATGAAAAGAGGTAAAATTTCGATTTACCAGTTTCAATCTCCCAGATGTAAACAGAGTCATCTGCACATCCAACAATTAAAAAATTCTCAGCTGGGTGCCATTTTATCATCCTCACAGGGAACAGGTGTTTCCGGGCACAAAAGAGGTACCTCTTCTCCTCAAGGTGAAGGAGAGCCACGGAATGATCACTGCATACACAGCAGACGACCTGATTACATCTTAGCTATGGAAAACAAAACAAAACAAAACAAAACAAAAATATTTGTTAAGTAAACAGTCAAATACTTTCTTCAAAATTAAATTAGATTTTCTCCCTAGTAACATAAAATTTTCGTTAAGCCCCATTTACAAAATGACATTTCTGCACCTCTCCACATAACACTCTACATAGGAGCTTTAAACACTGAGTAGATTTTAAAACCAACAACCTATTAGGAAGGTCAAGAGATGTGAGTAAAAAGAATTCCAGGCCAGATCTACTTATAAGATAAATGGAAGTACTTGACCATCACTCAGCAAATTCAGGCAGTGAGGCAGACATCGGAAATAACGCTGAATAAAATAAACCCCAAAACTAATTTGCTGCCACAAAAAGAAGCTATTTGTAGACACAGGCTTAGGCCCAAGGGTATCATGAACTGGTATTTTCCACTTAAAGCCTCAAAATGTAATTTGGTGCTGTTCCCAGAACTATACAGATTCTAATCCAAACAGGAAACTCAGTGTAGACACAATCTAAATGAGGTAAACATTAGATAGTTCCCAATGAATGTATAGTCTCAAAGACATAAGGACCAAAAATAAGCTCATGGGACAAAGATTCTTAAGATACTTTTTAAAAAGTCAGCATGTGGTTACCTTGAACACAGTTTAGGACAAAGACCATCCATGATGGCTGCCGCTGAGGTTAATCTGAAGGGAGCTGATAGGGCAACTCTGTGCCTCACCCTGAGAGCCATGTAATAGTCAGCCCATGAATGGGGATGGAGTGGGATGGGGTGCAGGAAGGAGGGGAGCAGGTAGTGGTTCTTCTACCTTCTCTGTTTCTTTTCTAATTACTTTGCTGTATGGATGTTCCTATTGTCACTAAGGCAACTAGCCAGAGTTTCAGCTGCTGTGTTTAAAGCATCAGTTGGGATGCCTTGAGAACCTCCCAGTGCCCATCACTTTCTGTGGGGATTAGAGAGCAAGTTATTCTTCCTAAATCTTTTTTAAGGAAATCACAGAAATTCTGAGGAAAAAAATCGCAGGTTATCCCAAATCGCCACATGGAAGTTTTTTTTCAAGTCACATAACTTTATTTCACGGTTTTTTAAATTGTTTATATTGCTGAAATATTGCTTTTATTATGTCTTGCTACAAAAATACAGTGTTAGTTTTCTCTGAGTTTACTATGGAGCTGGTTTTTTAAATATTACCATGGAGAAATAATTTTTATAAACCAATCAACTAACTTAAAAATTCAGGAAACTCAAAAGTTAGTTGTCCATATTTAGACAAATATATATCAGCTCTATGGAATTTATGTTGACATTTACATGAGAAAATTGTACTTGAAATTATTGCCTTTTGCTCAGCACAAAGTAGATGCTCATAAATTTCGTAAAGCTTATTATTTGTTAAATAAATGAAAGGAGAAAAATCAACATTTAAGAAAAAGGCAATATAACTATTATTATAAAAGTACAATATAACTATTGTACTTTAATATAAAAGGCAATATAACTATTATTATAAAAGTACATTATTAAAGGCAAAGGTTGATTTTTAATTTGTAGATTCCTTTACATTTGAATGGTTTTAAACTGTTACTTTTATACTTTTATTAAAAATGAAAAGATAATTCTGTTAAAAATTAAGCTATAGAACTGGGGGAAAAAAAGAATATAACTGCGTAAAGAGAATTAACCGGCTTTCAGAAAGCCAAGAATTGACAAAACCACTTCTTTAGAACCAAATTGTATAAGCTGTAATAATAACAAAATGCATGTAAAAAGATTAGAAAGGAATGCATAAAAACCATCTAGCTGTAATGTTAAATAACTTTAAAATTCATATATGTTTTACTGTTTGTCTTAACTCACTCTGAAGTTCTCTGGTGACATCAAAAGACTTGTTACTGGACCAGCTTCCAAAAAGAATTTATGCAAAATTTCTTCAGTAAAGATATTCCACAAGATGACACATGAGTCCTGGTCTCCAGACACCAGCCAACTTTGGTCTAATTTTGAAGAGAGACCATGTGGGTAAAGTAATGAAATAACGCTTTGGTGATGGCCTTTGAGAACTTTCTGAGGAAGGGAATCTGGAAAACAACCAAGCATCAGATAATACAAAAGTTATTTTTGTTCAAGAAATAGTCCTGGGATTGTCTTTTATGAACTTTTAATGTAAAAACAACAACAACAACAACAACATATAATTAAAGTTAAGCAGTTGGCTAAGAAAACTAATAAACAACCCTTGGACCATCACAAAAGGCAAGTGACTACTCATAAGCCAGAGCACACTTTTGATCCAGAAATAACATTGGTTGTTCAAAATCTACTATTTAAGGATGTTAGCAAGTTACCAATAACAGTGCCATGAAATAGCAAATGCTGTTCTAAAAGAGTGAACAATTTTGAACATTTTGCCTCTACAAAAATAATCTTTCAGAACACTACTGCTGACCTTTAAATTAGCACAACTAATTTAGTATAAAAGAAAAGCAAAGTTTCACAGATTTTTGCTTTCGAAGATATTAGAAATTACCTAAACTTTACAGATAAAGTATCTGAGGCTCAGAGAGGTTAAGTGAGTTGAATCAAGCATGAAAAAGCACAGCATGTGTAAGAGCACAGCTTTGTTGTTAAACAAATCTTGCTTTGTTTTTCTGGGTCTATCACTCACTACATGTGTCACCATGGGTAACTTGCTTTTTCCTTCTAAGCCACAGGTACTGTATCTGAAAAGTTGGCATAATAATAGCACTTACTTCACACAAGACAGTTGTGTGAAATAAATAAGGTAATGTCCATAATTTCTTAGTATTGGCACTTGGTAGGAAAATGGGTATTTCATACTACAGCTGTACTAGAACACAGGGCTAGTGACACCCAGTTTCCACACTGCTTCTTCCTTCATTAGCTCAACCTAAAAAAACTTGGGAAGGACCACAGACCACAAACTGTCTTTATTGAAATTAATAATGAGTCCCAAGGAGTCATTATTACTTCTGTTAAATAATCACTAGTTATTTCTATAAGGCACATCCTCACTTGATATCCCCTAAGCAAACCAAGATGAATATTAATTCAGATCCTTCAAGTCAAATGGAAGTTTCTGATTGTTTTCTGGATAAGAGAATCAGCCTTGGCAAAAAATGCTAAGGTCTTAATGCTTTTTCACTTTTAACAGCAGCCATTGAACTGTATAGCAGTACATTACCTCTCCTCGGTTCATTGCTATTTATTCTATTTCAGTCAATCACTGAATGGTCAGTTACTAACATTTATTAAGTTGCCAAAGTAAGCACAATACAATAGTAGGCAATGTAACGAGTTTTTTTTAAATTGAGATTTGGTCTTTACTCTTAAGGACCTTGTAGTCAAGTAGGATGGGTACAATAAAAAATGGGATATGAATTTATTTACATATATCCAAATCTCAATCAACTCCTACATCTCCTTCCTTTACATAAGACAATTTACTGGGTAACAGTCTTTATTTGATAGATATTCGTTGTTGCAATGCACAAAGATGTATAAGAACATATTTATGTTTCATTAACAAAGAAATAAAAAATTAAAATAGAAAGATACACTTTTCTCCAGATTGGCAAAGATTAAAAAGTTTAATGACATCTAAATTTGGCTAAGGTTTAGGGAAAAGGGATTTGGCTTTTAGTAGACACACATGTATTCATGTTCTTTTAGTAGACGCACATGATTCATATTCTTTAGAGAACATTTTTAGATATATTTTCAAAATTAAAAATATATACAAATGTTGATCCAGTAATTCTGATAATATTATAGATACATACTCATATATGTGCAAAGCTAGTTAATTCTGCATTGTCTCAGTAGCCAAAGGCTAGAAAAACTTAAATAGCCATTAATTAGGTACTTAAAAAAATTAAAATTTGATTATTAACCATATAAAATGAGCTCATAACTAATATGCTCTAAAATACTGTATTAAGGTTTGTTTAAGGACATTTTGACAAAGTATGTAGAATATGTTTTTATTTGTATAAACTAATTAAAGGAATGTATACCATTATGTTGGTATATGCTCATATATGCATAGAAAAATTTGAGAAGGGTATAAAGAAACTTATTCGCAGTTGCCTTTAGTGAAGAAATAGGAAGGTTAAGAAGGGAGAGAAGCATATTTCTCATTGTATAACCTTCTGTTTGACTTTTTAAAAAGTATATATGTTTTACTTTAACATTAAAACATGTACAAATTTATTAGTAAATGCCAGCAATATTTTTTAAGCTTTGGCAACCTTCTTAGTATAGATTTTTAAAGTTGAAATTTAAATAAATTAAATATATAGTGTTGAATAAAATTTAATGACCTTTTAATAAAGAACCGCCTTCTAGAAGACCTGCTTTGGCAGCATTCAAAGCCTGTGTAATGAAAATTGTCCCATCTTCACAGCCACATACTAGTTTATCCAGACTTGGAACATACTCTGATGAAGTGACTACTGCAGTTCCAGCTCCATCTTTAAACCCACTGAAGTAGTCAATAATATTTTGTGACATGATATGATGCTTATCAAAATTATCTTGAAGGGTCCAGGTAGTAGTTATTGGTATTTCTAAAAGAAAAACACACAAAAAGGAAAAATTTGATTTATATAGTCATCATAGATATGGAAAATATTATCAAGGCACAATCCCTTTGGGGGTACATAGAGGTTCTTTTGCCATCCTAATAATGGGATACAGGCAGAAAGGTTCTCTTGCTATCCACTGTCTTCACTTGAAATGCAACTTTATTGGTTATCTGTCCTTCAAGGACAGATGTGTATTAGTGCATTCATTTTAGACTGAGGTCAACTGAAAAGAAATGGGAAATTCTTGCAGTGATGTAAAATAGTGGACCAATCTCATGAGTTCCCTACTTGCCTTAGCAATGTTAAGAAGGAAAATCGGGGGTCTTCTAGTTGTGTGAGGTAAATGAAAGAAATTTATTCTCTAAATGTCAAGGATGGGAATATCTCAAAATCATACCGTAGCCCAAGCAGCCCCATCTAGGGCTACCAAGAGCACTACTTGCCATTTTATATAGCTGACCACCAAAGTATTTGAACTGGGCCTCAAGTAGGCTCAGGAAGTGAGAGAGGCTTGGCATCCAGGAGCAAAGAGAAGTTAAAGTCAACCTACGTCTCTATGAAAGGACCTCTATGATCTTGCCACAGTGACTGTGTAAACTTCAACCCGAACCTTAGAGTAGCACGAAGAGCTGCCATAAATCTATGGTTCTAATGATAAAGAAGGTTGACTAGATGTTTAATTCTGCTGCTGGAAGTACAACAGACATGAGAAATCCTAGAGCCGCCATCAAGTAGGCTCAGCAGTGGGCATGGTACATTTTTTAACCCTTAAAATTGACTTGTAAGAAACTTTTCCACGTACCATACCAAGCTCTAAGTCTATTTCTTGACCCATTTTTTATGAATCTAGGTCTCAATAAATCATTTTGAAAACATTTGAGACAGGGACACTAAAAGTTACACTAGTGAAATTGTTAACTAATGAAAACTTGTGCTTAGAAATACAAGTATTAAGAACCTTGTTTCTGCTGTGCCCCAGACAATGATTCACGGAGATGATACACTGACTTTGGAATAAAGGGAAAAGAATAAGACAGGTTCCTCAATTTGGAATACATAGTCTCAGGAGTTTGAAAGTTCTCCACAGTAATGTTTACTCTGATTATTTCAGTTTTTAATTCTAAGAAAAATTAAAATAAGCAAACATTAAATCGTCTAATCATTCAAACTGTTGAACTTACTTCCCAAATTTATATCTGTGCTTGCTGTTCCAAGCAGCTATAATAATAACAACAGAAAAATTGATTGAGAAAAAATTGGTAGAGCATATAGACATGACAAATTCAAAAACATGAGTATGGTGCATCAGCCTACCCTATAATACTGTTGTCAGCATTCATTTTATTTCAATAAAGCATCACTCATGCTAAATTAATGTTATTTTGTATTATATCAGTTATATTGTTGTATAAGATCTATAAGCTATTTATGTTGGCATCTAATTCATGGTAGTACACAAGAAAACTTCTCTTCTTTGTAGCCCCATTACTCAACTTAGAAAAACAGTGAGTTAATTATAAACTAATTCTCAGAAGACATGTGATTAGAAATGAAATTGTCTTACCTCTAGGGGAACCATCAAACTTGGATACTGGAACATCAGGGATGTGCCACAAAGTAATTCTTCCTGAGACTTCTCCAGAGAAAAGTACCTTATAAAAAGGCTCTTTCTTTTCATTGATGTAACCCATAACAAAGGGAAGGCTCTGGTCCAAAACAAAAATGTTAGCTTTCATGTAGGAAAATATCTAAGTATGAAATGACAGCCACTGTTTTTCACTGGAGGAACAAGACTTCATAGATGAACTAAATTGTTTCCATTTATTTCCACTGTTCCAAAAATTTCAAGAATTATAATCTCTTATTCAAGGCAAAGAAAGTTTTTATAAAATAAAACATGATGCCATCAGTTAGACTTCAGAGGATTAATAATAATACCTAACATTTATTGAACATGTTCTATGTATGTTATGTATTATTCTATTAGGGGTTTTACGTGTATTCAGTTAAATAATCCTGTGAAGTTGATATTATCATTGTCTTGACTTTAAAGATGAATAAACTGAGAGTGAAGAGCTTGATTTATCTAAGGTAATATAAATGGCAATGGGCTTTTGAATCTGGTAATTCTGACATAAGAGTTCATGTCTTGATGACAATACTCTACTGTCCACAAAGAAGGCCTGATTTCTTTATGGACCCTTCAGTTCTAATTGTCATTTAAAATAGCAACGACCAATATTTGTATGGTAATTTGTGTTATTAATATGTTTTCCATTTTCTGTTGACTATTTTTCAGATTTAACATATTTAATTCCAAATTTCCCAAGTGGTCACAAAGAATAATAAAAATGGGTCTATAATTTATTAAAATAAATGTTTATATTATTATGATATTAATATAAATATGTATCATGTATTTATAATTTATATAAATGTCATATGTTTATAGAGAGTTATAATTTTGTTGAGGCAGAGTGTGACTATTGGGCATCAGTGCTCTGAAAGATGCTTGCACTAGTGAATGTACCTATTGAATCTCCCTGCCTTGGTGCAGTGTGGTTGTTCTTTGGGCAGACTCATGTATAAAGATTATGCACAAGATTAAGTGATTAGAAAAAGAAAAACTACTTTTGATGTATAAATAAAAAGGCACCCTGAAAAGAAAGCCAACTGCAGGTGCTAGAATTAAGAAGTTTAAGAAAGTGACAGTTCCTAGTCAGAAAACACAAGTGTAAAGATCAAGACTTAAATATAATAGAGGAAAAATTCTATCCTGTATCTTTAGAGAATATTAAGGGCCAAAATACTGCTACATTTAATCCTCACAACAAAGCCACAAAGTAAGTAAATATTTATTATTATTTATTATTTATAAGTTATTTATTATTCCTGTTATGGAAATAAAGAAACTAAGAGGGAAAGAGAACTAATCCAAGACCATCCAACCAAGGTAGGTAATACTCTACAGTCCCAAGAAATGAGAACATTGCAGAAGAGAAAACAGGTCCAATGAAGTCAGTTCTCTGAATAAATCTTGTTTTATGTTTATTTATTTATTTATTTATTTCAAGATTCAGAAGGCAATTTGGCATCTTAGAGTTTTCATGGCCATCATTTTTGTCTGTGCTGAAATGTACTGATAAAACTCAGTTAAATTGGCTTCTCAAACTCTCTCGACCTTTAGAAATTTTGAAATTGACTAGCCCAACTCCCTCATGATTTTGATGTGGAAATGAAGCTCCAAAGAGGCTGGAGGGTTACTGAAGTTAGGGGTAGCACATCTCCTCCCTCCGCACTCTGTGCGCTGTCCCTACAGCCGATGGTCCTCCTGCTGCTGTTATCTCCTCTGCCTTCAGCTTCTATACTGCCATTCCTCACTTACTCACACCTATTCCTTGACACCTCCATCCTCCTTCTCAGTAGTTCCCTCTCTAGTTCTGCAATTCACCTGAAAATCTGCTCACAGCCCTTTACCATGCGAATTCTGATTTCCTATCATAAGACTCAGTATTATCACAAGAAGTAGCTGTCCTCCAAAAGGTAATAAAATATAGTTATTAAGAGTGAATTCTCATGGGCTGACTAGATTCGAATCCTAGTTTTAGCACATACTAACTCTAATAAAAGAGCCAATTACTTGATTTAGGCAATTTACTTAACTTCTTTATGTCTCGTGTTCCCTAACTGTGAAAGAAGGCTAATAAAGGCACCTACTATGTGGGATTACTGTCAAGATTAATGAGTTGATAAGGGTAAGATGCTTAGAATAGTGCCAGGGATTTGGTACATGCTCAGTAAATATTAACCACTCTTATTATCCACTTTCAGAACAATTGAGAATCTCTCCAAAGACCTATTACCAGACCCTGGGGTCAAACTGCCTGGGTTCGGATCCTGAGAATGAACTTCTCCGAACATTGGTTTTAAAATGGGATCACGACAGCAATTGATGTAAATGAAGCAGAGTGTATATTTGACAATAATAAAGACAAAAAAAGTAACCCATCATTATCATCATTGTCATTACTCAGTTCACGCAGGCAAATTTCTTACCTGTAATCCTCAGGTTGTTTCTATCCCAGCTATTCCCACCTCAACCCTACAGTCTTACTCCTCACCTAAGACCCTGGGAAGCTCAGCTCCTCATCTTAACAACCAGAAGCCCTGTCACAGGCTTTGATGATCATCAGCTATGATTTGAATCTAAGGAGACTCATAAAGTTACTGGAAGGAAAGGAGAGTCCCTATTCTTGCTACTATAACTCTATCAGCAGATATGCATCACAAATTGTAACTCTCAAACCATAAGATTTAATTCTGGAAAAAAAAAAGAGTCTAGTCAATACTACACATTTATACAGCACCTTTTTCTAAACTCAGCTCATTATAACTATCAAACTCATCTCTTCGCCCCACCAAAATGCCTTCATTACCTGCTACCTGCAAGAGCACCTAAGAAGTTCTATATTTAGTGAATAGTGGTGATATTTTAAATAAGGAAAATAATGTCTGACTTTAATTTCTTGGCTGGATAAAGGGCAAGCAAAGGTCTAAGAATGGGTAGACCATCTTCTTTCGGTTTCAGGCTATTCTATTCACATTTCGCTGGCTTCCAAGCACTTCTCACTTTTAAAATACGGAAACAACTTGGTTCTCGCAATAAGAATTACTGATAGAAGAACCATTAAATCTTTATTTTCATATTTTGAGAAAGGTAGCTATGCATAAGATTAGTATTTTTTAAAATTAATTTGTAATTGCTGTACTTTTTCCTGGTAGTTATGTATAGTGTTGATATTTGCAATAGGCTAGAAATTCCTATTTAGCTTTTAGGGAAAACTGTGCTTTATAAATGCATTCTGAAGCTAAATAGGAAGAAAGGGCATGTCCTTTAAAAGTAACTAAAAATACCTTTCTGCATAAGCCACAATACTGCTTTTGTGATGAACAGCAACACAAAGCTCTATGGTTGCTTACAAATGACCTCAGAGCCACTCCTGGGTGCCATAATTCTAAAATTTGCCTATGCCCCAGTGGTACCTGGAGTTCGAATATTTGGCTGACAGCTTCTTAATCAAGTTTTTGCAACAAAACCTCACAGACAGTTAAAGGAACAATCACTGAACTACAGGATTTCCAACAGCTATGCTACCTAATTAAGCAAACCATCATTCTGTAAAAAGGAACATGCTTCCTCGGTTGACACATCAATAATTCAAAACTCTTCCATTCTCCATGAAATACCTTTTTGGATAATTAACTGATGACCAAGTCCAATAGGTTAAAAAAAAAACAAAAACAAAAACACTGTAGTTCACACTACTATAATAAAGTAACTAAATTTTCAGGCTTCATAGAATGTCAAAGACATCATTTAGTCAAGTAAAAGCTCACAATTATATCCTCAATTCTCTGCCAGGCATCATAATTATATTTGTTTTAACAAGAAAATTTATTCAGAAGAAGAGCTAGGAACATGTGAAAATCATCTCAATATATAGTTAAACTAAA
>NW_011888800.1:16455834-16459063 GCF_000151845.1 Pteropus vampyrus
AGGAACAATCACTGAACTACAGGATTTCCAACAGCTATGCTACCTAATTAAGCAAACCATCATTCTGTAAAAAGGAACATGCTTCCTCGGTTGACACATCAATAATTCAAAACTCTTCCATTCTCCATGAAATACCTTTTTGGATAATTAACTGATGACCAAGTCCAATAGGTTAAAAAAAAAACAAAAACAAAAACACTGTAGTTCACACTACTATAATAAAGTAACTAAATTTTCAGGCTTCATAGAATGTCAAAGACATAATTTAGTCAAGTAAAAGCTCACAATTATATCCTCAATTCTCTGCCAGGCATCATAATTATATTTGTTTTAACAAGAAAATTTATTCAGAAGAAGAGCTAGGAACATGTGAAAATCATCTCAATATATAGTTAAACTAAACTAAAAAAAAAAACAGGATATAAAGCATTTGATAGTTTAAAAATGGGAGTAGATATATCAAAATGTTAATAATTTATCAAAGCATCTATTAAAGGTTCAGCGAAAAGCGTGAGTGTGTGTGTGTGGAGAGAAGAAATATGGCAAAAATGTTCACAATTGGTGAATCTAGGTAAAAGGTATATGAGTGAGTGATAATTGTAGTAATCTTGCAACTTCTCAAATATTTGAAAATTTTCCAATTAAAATAAGTAAATATACAAAATAAAGCTATTTACAGTGAATATCTATAGTGGTAAAAATTGGAATTAATTCCTTTGTTTTTAAACATTTATAATTTTTCCATAATAAATATGTACTGTTTAATCAGACTTAAAAAAATAGATTTTTTAAAGTTTTCTCTTCAGTAGCCATTAACAGTTTTAGATTTGATTTTCTCATTAACAACTTGATGTCTTTCTTCCATTTTTTTCAAGCCTGACTGTTACAGACAAAGCAACACTTATCTAAGAACCAGAATGAAACAGCTTTGAGGCAGTCCCTCTTTTCTTGCATTACCTTATTTTCCTGCACAGAAGTAGAGCACAGTAAATGAGGATAAATGGTCTCTTTAAGCACTCTTCCATCAGCAGGGTATATGCTTTTTGAAAGCCCACTGCGTGGCAAAAAATAAAAAGCAAAGTTTACAACTTTGGAGTTCTTTATTCATTTTCTCTCTCTCCTACTTTCAAAAGCTGGATGGTACCATTCAAGTTTCTAAACTCTAGTTAGAAATTGTTGGGTTAATAATTACAAGTGACTTTTTGAAAACCCAGCACCAGCTGTACAAGTTATACATGGTTAATCTCATTCCTTCATCTCCTGCTGTTTTATACAAAGGCTGAAGCCTACCAAGCCCAGAGTAAATCTTCTAGTGCCAAAGTTGTTTTGTTCTGGTTTTTGATCATGGGCAGCATGCAGAGATTTTTCCATAATAAACCTCCCAAAGTTCATTTTCAACCTGAATGTTTTGTATGCTGCTCCCATCTGAGCCCACCTGTTCAGCAGCTGATAGATGTAACTGTGACCATCTTCCGTCCAGATGATGATTCTGTGAGCAGCAAGCACCTCTCCACCAGCAAAAAACTGCCCACTTCTACCAACTTCAGTGCACAGAAGGGAAAAATCACAATAATCATAAACCTAAAACACAAAGTGAATGATGCACATTAACAAAAGCTTCCAAATTAATCTGGCAATGAGATGAAAGATAAATTGTGCTAATCAAGTCTATTTAGATGACAGTGTTAATGCAACAACATATTAAGTATTACTGATAGGTCACACTGTACTCATGTATCAAGATGTCTTACTAGTACTTATTTTTTATATTTATCCTAAGGTATGTTTCGGTGGATAAACTTTATTTGGCTATCTCATTCCAGAATGTGTCCATAAGGCAGAGAGACCAAAAATCCCAAAATCTCTATATAATTTATTCTTTCCATATGGATAGTTCAACTTTAGCATTTGAAATGTATTACATAAAAGAGCTTATGTAGCAGAAATCCATTGTTAGACCATATATTTTGCATTTTCATTTAAAAATATAACAGCATATAAGACAATATACTGTCGTTAATTGAGCCAGGTATATGAAACATTCAAGGAAAAAGGATTCTATCAAGTGATGGCAAATTAGCTCTTTTTTAAAAATTATTGGAGACATCAGTGAATGTATTTACAAGAAAGAAATGTATATTTCCTAAAACAAATGTAGTGACAGAGCAGAAAAAGAAAAAAAAAATCTATTAATAAGATTAATTTATGTAGGTGAAACGTTTTAGTTTTCTTTTGAGTTCTAAAGGGGAAGGCCAATTTTTGAAAATAATCTAGAGATAAATACACATTATTAATATGTTTTTTATTAATAAAATGACCATATACTACTACATATATAATATCTTGAGAAGCAAAACAACTGAATATGAGGAGTGGAAAACTAAAAAAAGTCAGTTATAAAAGACAGGTCACCTATGCTCTGGTAATAATATTATAAACAGTTTGTATCACATTTAAATCACATTCTTATAATTGTTGCACTGAACAAGAAAAATATACTTTTGTATATCACTGGTATATATTGTTATTTTATAATACCTTCCAACATTTAGAAAATACCACTAATAGAAGTCTCTCTGTATATGTGCAAAATCGTATTGTCCGGCAGTTCAGCGAGTCAAGAAATTTGGATTCCTTTTCATAGACATCTTGCTTTTCCTGCAAAGGGAATGGAAACATTTTAGTACCAGTTCTAGGTAATTTATATGTGACTGTATCAGAAGATTTGCTCCACTGAACACCTGAAGTTGATCACACCATTATTATAAAATGAAAAGTACTCCAGTTTCCTTTTAAGCTTCTGAACTAAGAAGTTACTTTGCAAAAGAAAGAGTGAACAGACAACCCACATGGATTCAAGGATTCATTATAAACAATTGTTCAACATTCAACAAACATTCTGTGGTGGAGTAGCCTGGAGCAGAAAACATAAAAATAAGAATAAGTGACTGACTTTCAGACATGGGCAGAGAGACCAAAAAAAAACAATAATTTTTTTAAAACCCTACAGCATCTTAATTGCTATCACAGAAAAATACACAGTGGTTTGAAAAGACAGAAGAAAAGCTAAGCAGGGTCAGGCCTGGTTAGTACTTGGATGGGAGACCACCTAGGAAGACTAGGTGCAGTAGGCATAAAACAAACAAAAACAAATAAAAAAGAAAAGACAGAAGAGTGGCCAGCATAGGATATATAGAATACTATACTCACAGTCAGTTTCTGAAAATGC
>NW_011888800.1:16459468-16463832 GCF_000151845.1 Pteropus vampyrus
GGATGGTACCATTCAAGTTTCTAAACTCTAGTTAGAAATTGTTGGGTTAATAATTACAAGTGACTTTTTGAAAACCCAGCACCAGCTGTACAAGTTATACATGGTTAATCTCATTCCTTCATCTCCTGCTGTTTTATACAAAGGCTGAAGCCTACCAAGCCCAGAGTAAATCTTCTAGTGCCAAAGTTGTTTTGTTCTGGTTTTTGATCATGGGCAGCATGCAGAGATTTTTCCATAATAAACCTCCCAAAGTTCATTTTCAACCTGAATGTTTTGTATGCTGCTCCCATCTGAGCCCACCTGTTCAGCAGCTGATAGATGTAACTGTGACCATCTTCCGTCCAGATGATGATTCTGTGAGCAGCAAGCACCTCTCCACCAGCAAAAAACTGCCCACTTCTACCAACTTCAGTGCACAGAAGGGAAAAATCACAATAATCATAAACCTAAAACACAAAGTGAATGATGCACATTAACAAAAGCTTCCAAATTAATCTGGCAATGAGATGAAAGATAAATTGTGCTAATCAAGTCTATTTAGATGACAGTGTTAATGCAACAACATATTAAGTATTACTGATAGGTCACACTGTACTCATGTATCAAGATGTCTTACTAGTACTTATTTTTTATATTTATCCTAAGGTATGTTTCGGTGGATAAACTTTATTTGGCTATCTCATTCCAGAATGTGTCCATAAGGCAGAGAGACCAAAAATCCCAAAATCTCTATATAATTTATTCTTTCCATATGGATAGTTCAACTTTAGCATTTGAAATGTATTACATAAAAGAGCTTATGTAGCAGAAATCCATTGTTAGACCATATATTTTGCATTTTCATTTAAAAATATAACAGCATATAAGACAATATACTGTCGTTAATTGAGCCAGGTATATGAAACATTCAAGGAAAAAGGATTCTATCAAGTGATGGCAAATTAGCTCTTTTTTAAAAATTATTGGAGACATCAGTGAATGTATTTACAAGAAAGAAATGTATATTTCCTAAAACAAATGTAGTGACAGAGCAGAAAAAGAAAAAAAAAATCTATTAATAAGATTAATTTATGTAGGTGAAACGTTTTAGTTTTCTTTTGAGTTCTAAAGGGGAAGGCCAATTTTTGAAAATAATCTAGAGATAAATACACATTATTAATATGTTTTTTATTAATAAAATGACCATATACTACTACATATATAATATCTTGAGAAGCAAAACAACTGAATATGAGGAGTGGAAAACTAAAAAAAGTCAGTTATAAAAGACAGGTCACCTATGCTCTGGTAATAATATTATAAACAGTTTGTATCACATTTAAATCACATTCTTATAATTGTTGCACTGAACAAGAAAAATATACTTTTGTATATCACTGGTATATATTGTTATTTTATAATACCTTCCAACATTTAGAAAATACCACTAATAGAAGTCTCTCTGTATATGTGCAAAATCGTATTGTCCGGCAGTTCAGCGAGTCAAGAAATTTGGATTCCTTTTCATAGACATCTTGCTTTTCCTGCAAAGGGAATGGAAACATTTTAGTACCAGTTCTAGGTAATTTATATGTGACTGTATCAGAAGATTTGCTCCACTGAACACCTGAAGTTGATCACACCATTATTATAAAATGAAAAGTACTCCAGTTTCCTTTTAAGCTTCTGAACTAAGAAGTTACTTTGCAAAAGAAAGAGTGAACAGACAACCCACATGGATTCAAGGATTCATTATAAACAATTGTTCAACATTCAACAAACATTCTGTGGTGGAGTAGCCTGGAGCAGAAAACATAAAAATAAGAATAAGTGACTGACTTTCAGACATGGGCAGAGAGACCAAAAAAAAACAATAATTTTTTTAAAACCCTACAGCATCTTAATTGCTATCACAGAAAAATACACAGTGGTTTGAAAAGACAGAAGAAAAGCTAAGCAGGGTCAGGCCTGGTTAGTACTTGGATGGGAGACCACCTAGGAAGACTAGGTGCAGTAGGCATAAAACAAACAAAAACAAATAAAAAAGAAAAGACAGAAGAGTGGCCAGCATAGGATATATAGAATACTATACTCACAGTCAGTTTCTGAAAATGCTGAGTGTGTGTTTCTAGGGCTTAGTAAGCCAATACAATTCCTAGGCTTCCTCAACCAAACATTCCTAAGGAAAGCCCAGAGCTCCGTGGGGCAGCCAAAATAATTTCATCACCAACACAAATACTATGTCCTCTTGTCTATCACCTTGACTTGTAGCTTGATGCTGAGGAGCAGATGAATATACTGGACTCCCACTGTATGTGACCCCCATCTATTCATAGACATCTCCCTGCCACCACTCACACACATCCAGAAGAAAGGGGATCTTTTACTATAAGGGAAAGATAGTTTTCTATGATTTTTATTTTTAATTAAAAATGTAATCAGTGTGTGTGTGCAAGTGTGTGTAAATAAAAACATTTGTATATGCATAAAGAAAAGAATGGAAGAACATAATCCAACTATTACCAGTGCCCATGGCACTGGAAGTAGGAAGAGGGATGGGGGAGAAGTACACGGAGGTAAAATTTATACTCTTCTATATTATTTGAACCTGTACCAACAAGCATGTAACATCCCTGCAATTTAAAAAATTTCAATAAATATGTTTGAAATTGGAGAAAAAAAAGTTTCATAAGCCAACCTGAATGCTGCTGATACATGAAGAGAGATCCCATACTTTGAGTTCACCAGCTACTGATACCACCAGGAGAGAATCTTCTGTAAAAACAACAAAGGTTACATATAAATTGATCACTGCTATTAGCAGTTGCTATAAAGATCATTTCATGGTCATTTAAGGATTACACAGGGCTATGTAGGTGGAAAATATTCAGCTTTGTTGTTTTTTTACATGAACATTTTAGATCATGTTTTCTTTTCATTACTACATCTGGAAGATACAGCAGAACAAAAGTTCCAAGAGTCCTGCTAATCTACAACCAACATCTGCTTGTTACTTTTTAAATGTACCAAACAAAACTGAATGGTAGAAACACGGATTCTCTCTCCTCTTTCCATTTCATCTCAACCTCATGCTGGCTTTTGAACAACCTGAACCACTGGCTTGGGTGTTCTCAATTTTTCTTGATCTGGCTTAGAGAGCTATCCCCACTAACAGGTAAACATAAAGAATCATTTTAAATTCTTACCCAATAATTTAACAAATAGTTCAAAAGCGATATTTTTATATGCAATCTGTTAGTCTTATATGATATCCAACTATTACCTTGAATTCTCATGGAGTGAACAATGCACATGCAGTTGATCCAATCAGGAGACTGAGATGATGTAAAAGTGTGAACAAGAGTCAAAGTTTTGGCATCGATTATAAGAATGTCTTGATATTCTCCACAGCATAGAAGCCAGCCTTCTCCTGTCATCCGGGATGAGCAGTGGTAATACTATGTAAATGGAATTCAAGCGACAATTTAATTATCACTCACAACTAACGTAATTTTGGCTGTGGTGAAGACTTTTCTGGATTTTAGTTTTATCACTTATTCCATTAAGGTCTTTGAATAAATAACTACTAAAATTTCTTTTACTTCAGTTATTCCACACTTCTAAAGTGTTGATTTTTCACTTTAGTCTCATTTCTATTTCATCATTTTTTTCTAAAGAAAGAGGAATCCTTTGTGAAGAAGGAAGCTTATTCCATATCACATGAAAAGCTCATAAGTGTACTATTTCTGGAGTGCTATGTAGAACTAAACAATAACAAAAACCAGGTTCCTTATCCTAGCAACACTGCTACATGTTAAGAAGAAATAAAAGCATCTGAAGAACACTTGAAGAAATTCTTGCGCCAAATAAGTTGTGAGAATGGCTTTTATTAAAGATCAAGTAATATATTTTACCCTTGATGAGCTCTCTCACTGAGTGAGGTTTTGGTCCCAGAAAGGAGTTGGTGCATGTTGCAATGCAGGTCATCGGTGCTAAAAGCAATCAGTGAAATATGAAAAACACTGTCGACACCACTGGAATCATGCAGCTGCACTACATATATGCTTGGAGTCTATCTACCAAAAGCCAGAATCCTTTTAAATATTGGTAAGTGATTATAAAGGTTATGGCTATGCCCTTTCCTCTCTTTTCATTAATAAATTCAGACATTAAGAACCTGCCCACCCAAAAAAGGTTAAAATTGGAAACAAGGAAAACAAAACCCTTTTTGCTGTATAAAATAGCATGTCATTAAAACAGAATCTCTCCGTGTTTGTGTCTGTTTTATGATTATACTTAAGGAAAAATAAGGAAATTGCTCTTCAAATTTACCTATGTTTAAAGATACAGAAATAATCAGGAAAAAATGGGCTGAATAATAACTT
>NW_011888800.1:16463882-16466617 GCF_000151845.1 Pteropus vampyrus
AAAGCGATATTTTTATATGCAATCTGTTAGTCTTATATGATATCCAACTATTACCTTGAATTCTCATGGAGTGAACAATGCACATGCAGTTGATCCAATCAGGAGACTGAGATGATGTAAAAGTGTGAACAAGAGTCAAAGTTTTGGCATCGATTATAAGAATGTCTTGATATTCTCCACAGCATAGAAGCCAGCCTTCTCCTGTCATCCGGGATGAGCAGTGGTAATACTATGTAAATGGAATTCAAGCGACAATTTAATTATCACTCACAACTAACGTAATTTTGGCTGTGGTGAAGACTTTTCTGGATTTTAGTTTTATCACTTATTCCATTAAGGTCTTTGAATAAATAACTACTAAAATTTCTTTTACTTCAGTTATTCCACACTTCTAAAGTGTTGATTTTTCACTTTAGTCTCATTTCTATTTCATCATTTTTTTCTAAAGAAAGAGGAATCCTTTGTGAAGAAGGAAGCTTATTCCATATCACATGAAAAGCTCATAAGTGTACTATTTCTGGAGTGCTATGTAGAACTAAACAATAACAAAAACCAGGTTCCTTATCCTAGCAACACTGCTACATGTTAAGAAGAAATAAAAGCATCTGAAGAACACTTGAAGAAATTCTTGCGCCAAATAAGTTGTGAGAATGGCTTTTATTAAAGATCAAGTAATATATTTTACCCTTGATGAGCTCTCTCACTGAGTGAGGTTTTGGTCCCAGAAAGGAGTTGGTGCATGTTGCAATGCAGGTCATCGGTGCTAAAAGCAATCAGTGAAATATGAAAAACACTGTCGACACCACTGGAATCATGCAGCTGCACTACATATATGCTTGGAGTCTATCTACCAAAAGCCAGAATCCTTTTAAATATTGGTAAGTGATTATAAAGGTTATGGCTATGCCCTTTCCTCTCTTTTCATTAATAAATTCAGACATTAAGAACCTGCCCACCCAAAAAAGGTTAAAATTGGAAACAAGGAAAACAAAACCCTTTTTGCTGTATAAAATAGCATGTCATTAAAACAGAATCTCCCCGTGTTTGTGTCTGTTTTATGATTATACTTAAGGAAAAATAAGGAAATTGCTCTTCAAATTTACCTATGTTTAAAGATACAGAAATAATCAGGAAAAAATGGGCTGAATAATAACTTTTGCGAAGAAAATGCCCAAATAACAGGTGATAACTGATGATATTCTACTATAATGGCAGAATAAAAAATTCGAGAAAAGAATATCCTTAAAGACATTTCTTCAAACGCATTCATGGCAGTGCTCTGAAGCAGTTGTAGGAGCCAAATATGTTCTGAAGGAAGTGACCATACTTACACAGATTGCAGTGTGCCTGTACGGAAGTGTGGCCTTCTCCACGCACTGTCCATTGGTGACATTCCAAACGCACATCTCCCTAGCAGAGATAACTTTGTATTATTCTCTGTCATTTCCACTCAATTGGCTGGAATAATTTTTTGTGCCACCAAGTTTTTCTTTAGTGCTGCACTTAAATGCAATCCGATCGTTTATGTGGCTTTTTGTTACAGATTACTGGGCAAGAAAATGCTGTGGTCATTAGCAGGGATGACATACTGTATCTATGTCTTTTTGTTTGGGTAATTACATCCTGACGCCAGCCTACAAACCTTACCTTAGCACCAACCTGACCTACAACAAATTGTGGGGATACAGCTATCACAGCCAGTTACAGTGACAGCACAATCACCTTTCCATGGAAACTGCACATCATCTTAAAAATGGTTTATTTCACTGAACTTAAAACTACATATTCTGAAAAGCATAATGCATCAAGTGCTACATCTTGTTGAGCCCAGGTATCATTTTTGTAAAAATAAACAGTGCCACCAAGAGGCCCCCTTTGGCCTATCATTCATGGGTTTATTTCTTTCCTTCTCCTGAAATTCTGAAATCATCCCTGTCACTTAATATTTAGAAAAATCCTCATTGTCTAGAAAACTCCGACTTGGTTACATAAATGTTACAAAGAGATAGACACAGTTGTGAAATACAACCACAAAATACAACCAGTATAAAGCAGTGATCTCTATGATTTCTGTTCACAAATACCAAAATGACTGTTTGGGAATTGTTTGGTAATTTATTCTTCCTTTTTGACAGTTCCAACGCACAAGCAAAATTTTCCATGGAAGAAAAATAAAAGCTTTATTGGCCTTAAAGGAGAAGCTTCTATTAACAAACAAAATATATGAACTAATAATGTTAAATGCATTTAGTGATTTACGGGCTTTTTTGTTTTTCTAGCTGAACACCCAGACTCGAAATTCAAATCAGTGATTCTCGACTTGGGGCGATTTTGCCCCCGCAAAGGACATTTGGAAATGTTTAGAGATATTTTGGGTTGTCACATTTTAGGAACACACTACTGGCATCTAGTGGAGAAAGGCCAGAGATGCTGCTAATCATCCTGTAAAGCATAGGATAGTCCCCACAACAAAGAAGTCCCCAATGGTCCAAATGTTATTAGTGCTGAGGTTGAGAAATCATGTTCTAGAAACAAAATATTCACGTGTTTTCCCCTCTCTGTTTATAGCCAACCTTATTCTAAAAAGACTTGAGGCATGGAACTCAGTAACAGGGGGAAAAAACCTGTGTGTGAGAAAATAAGACTGTGAGAAAGGGAGAAATTCAAATAATGTATCTCAGAGGTAATGAAATACACATCGAAAGAAAAAAAAGAAATTGAATCTTAAGCAGTCA
>NW_011888800.1:16467762-16470867 GCF_000151845.1 Pteropus vampyrus
GTGTTCGGAATAAAACATAACATCTTTCCTCCTTGGTTCCCTCTTCTCAATGAATGGTATCATCTCCAATGAGTTTTCCGTCATGCTTGACCTCACTGCCCTAAATGTGGGGTACCTGCTACGCCAAACATGTTCTCTGAACCAGTAGCATTAGCATGTCCAGGAATGTATTAGAAATGCAAATTCATGAACCTCAGCCTAGACCTACTGAACCCATACTTCCAGGAGTGGGACTCAGAAATCTGCATTTAAACAAGCCCTGCAGGTGATCTGATACAAACTCAGGGTTGAGGAGCACTGTGCAACAAACCTCCAAGACTGGATGCCTGCTTATCTCTCTAGTCTTATCTATTGCTGGTGACTGAAAGTTTTATTAAGTAAAAAATTCTCATTAACAATGCCAAGATTTCTTGACTTAAAGTTTTATTAACCACAAATATGGGTTGATATAAAATATTAATATAGCTATATTAACCTTATTTTGGTTAGTATTGATCTCATAAATGTTTTTCCATCTACTTACTTTTAACTTTCCTATATCCTTATCCTGTTTTTATTTTTTATTTGTCTGACAATCTTTGTAATTTAACTAGAGGTCTTAGTCTCTACATAATTTAGACTGCTGTTTTATTCCGAGTTATTTCAACTACCTCATTTGAGCTTTCTACTGGACACATTTATGTCTTCTTTGGATTAAGAACATTTTTTTTCTTTTCTTTTTTAAGTTGAAAGATTTATATTCTATTACTTTTATTTTTGTTATTTTTGTCTGTTCTTTTAGCAGCTACCCTGGAAATGTCACCCTGCATATCTAACGTAAAGTCTAAAGTTAATCGACATCTTTACTCACTTCTAAAACACCGGAACACATGGAATCTGATCATTATGTTATTATATGCAACTGTCCATTAGGATTGTGTAGGAGGGGGATGGAAATGGGGATGGGGAGTGTATATAAACATTATAGTGTCTTATAGTCTGTGTTTATTTAAATTTTTAAAATATTTGCTGGGTTTTGTTCAACAGTCCTTCAATCTTAGATGTTCCTTCTGAAATCATGGTTCTTACTGAAGAATACAATTTAGAATTCCATTATTTATAAAGGGTCTGCTGGCAATGATTAAGTTTTATTAGTATTTGTCTTAAATGTTATTATTTTGCCTTCATGTTTTAAAGATATTTTTGCTAGAGATATAATTCTAAATTGACAGATTCCTTTTCTCAACATTTTGAAGATATTTTACTTCCGGGTAGTTTCATTTTACTGTTGAGAATTCAGATCTCAGTTTAATCAACATTCTTTTGTAAATAATGCTTTTTCTCACTGACCCCCTTCCAAGATCTTATCTTTTTCTTTAACATTCTATCCTTTCGTTATCAGTTCTCCAAGTGTTTACTTCCTTTTATTTACAAAGAAACAAGAGTTCTAGAAAATTCAAATCATATTGGAAAAGGAAGACCAAACCAGACTCCTTGGCTATTTAACAATTATATTTACAGGGCTCATACAGATGAATTAATCTATTATCCAGAATGTGTCCATTAACCCTAAGATTCTTTTTTGAAGCTAGACCACGAATGGGCAAAAACCTCAAGCTGTTACTCATTTTTCAGATCTATTTCTCACTTAGCTATTTTTATAATTCTTCAAAAATTCATCATCCCCCAAATTCTCAAGTGGAAATAAATATTTCAGCATGTGTAGCAAGCTTTGTGGCAGCCCTATTGTACAAAAGCTATTGGCAATCGTTAAAAAAAATGAATGTACTAGGACATTTCACTTTAGCCTATCCAAAATTCAATCTCTTTAAGTACAACAATTGTGGCTTTGGTATAAACTATAAGAATAGATATTTCTTTGATATCAGTTCCAACTAGTCATTTTGTCATAAACTATTTAGTTTCTACAAGTTGGACACTTGATTCCTCATTCTTTTGGTACTCAGAATTCAGAGCCATATAATTTCTCCTTGGACTAAAAACAAAAAAGGAGGGGTTCTCTTGTTTCAACCAGTAACCCAATCCTTCGTTCACAAATGCATGCTAAATCAATTCTGCATTCTTGAGTGTACTTTGGCAAATAATTCGTCAGGAGTCTAATTCTTAGTAGCTCTCCCATCAGTGGATCTTTTTCCTACAGCTAAGTCCTATTTCATCTGAACAAACCTCGTTTCCATGAAATGATACCCAAATCACTGTATATGTTCCTTTCCCTTCTCTCTCCCACCATTCTACTACATTGAATCCTCTCCTCTGTTTGTTTTATAATGATTTCAGACAAGTGTTCAATGTCAAGATTGTAACTATTGAACTGTTTTACAAAACTGCGAAGGCTTGGATGAGTTTGCTTAAGAGTTCAAAGTGAGTTACTACATGAAAAAAGACAAACACCCAGACTTTCCCATTTCACTTCTATAATAGGTGGCATTTGCCAGTATCCTTTACAAAATGAGGCTGCCACAAAGCCTGATACACACATTGGGATGTTTAAAAATTGGGAGTCGCAGAAGCTATAACATTTTTGAGACCATTATATAAATAACTCAACTAATCAAGATCTATATTTTCCTATATGCAAAAGGAACATGTTAATCACCAAGGTTTCCTTCAGCCATAGAATTCTGTACCCCACCAGGTTTTAAAAATGGAGAGGAAATGGAGACAGGTACAAAATTGCACACGTTGTACCTACCCATTTTCAGCAGCACTAATGATATAAGGCTGTTTAGAGAAGTCTCTTGCTCTTGCCAAACATCTTACTGAAGCCGAATGACCAAACAGAAGTTCTTTTGCCAAAATCTGAAAATGATGAGGGTGAGCTTTTAAACTTTTTTGTTTGAAAATATAAATATGATATTACACATATATTTATAATTCTGATATGGAAATTTGTTATGTTTTCGCTGTACATGTTTCAAGAAAACTGATACATGGCATATCAAACTCCACAGAATAAACTTCTAAATAAAGGAACTGTCTTGTACAAATTTTATTTGTTTTTGGTTTGGTATCCATCATGAAACCTAAAAGATTGTCAGACCTGTTCTACAACATCTAGGTTTTGAATACAAATAAGTCAATGTTGATGTTTATTATAATGTATAA
>NW_011888800.1:16470917-16478541 GCF_000151845.1 Pteropus vampyrus
TCACAAATGCATGCTAAATCAATTCTGCATTCTTGAGTGTACTTTGGCAAATAATTCGTCAGGAGTCTAATTCTTAGTAGCTCTCCCATCAGTGGATCTTTTTCCTACAGCTAAGTCCTATTTCATCTGAACAAACCTCGTTTCCATGAAATGATACCCAAATCACTGTATATGTTCCTTTCCCTTCTCTCTCCCACCATTCTACTACATTGAATCCTCTCCTCTGTTTGTTTTATAATGATTTCAGACAAGTGTTCAATGTCAAGATTGTAACTATTGAACTGTTTTACAAAACTGCGAAGGCTTGGATGAGTTTGCTTAAGAGTTCAAAGTGAGTTACTACATGAAAAAAGACAAACACCCAGACTTTCCCATTTCACTTCTATAATAGGTGGCATTTGCCAGTATCCTTTACAAAATGAGGCTGCCACAAAGCCTGATACACACATTGGGATGTTTAAAAATTGGGAGTCGCAGAAGCTATAACATTTTTGAGACCATTATATAAATAACTCAACTAATCAAGATCTATATTTTCCTATATGCAAAAGGAACATGTTAATCACCAAGGTTTCCTTCAGCCATAGAATTCTGTACCCCACCAGGTTTTAAAAATGGAGAGGAAATGGAGACAGGTACAAAATTGCACACGTTGTACCTACCCATTTTCAGCAGCACTAATGATATAAGGCTGTTTAGAGAAGTCTCTTGCTCTTGCCAAACATCTTACTGAAGCCGAATGACCAAACAGAAGTTCTTTTGCCAAAATCTGAAAATGATGAGGGTGAGCTTTTAAACTTTTTTGTTTGAAAATATAAATATGACATTACACATATATTTATAATTCTGATATGGAAATTTGTTATGTTTTCGCTGTACATGTTTCAAGAAAACTGATACATGGCATATCAAACTCCACAGAATAAACTTCTAAATAAAGGAACTGTCTTGTACAAATTTTATTTGTTTTTGGTTTGGTATCCATCATGAAACCTAAAAGATTGTCAGACCTGTTCTACAACATCTAGGTTTTGAATACAAATAAGTCAATGTTGATGTTTATTATAATGTATAAAATGTGCCTCAAATGATAGTCAAATATTGATATGCAAATTTGAGAATTCAGAAATGAGTTTACAAAACACAAAGACAATATTACCTCCTTTTTTTAAAAAAACCATTACAATATCTTGTTTGGCTTCTTGCCTCTGAAATAGTTAAATTAACTTTTCTATGTTAAAAATAAAATTGCAACTAAGCTATTATTTTAAATACCAGTGTTTTTCTCCAATCTGTGAATTTAAAAATATGACACTGAGGGCTAATCATTCCATTAGTGTGAAAGAAGTTTATTTCTCATTATTTTGTAAAACAAGATTATAAAAATCAAACTACAAAATAGAAAATATTCGAGATCCCCTAAAATGGAGAAGTGGTTGGCATTAAGGGACTAAAATTTTAATTTTAATAACTAGAAAACTTGTGGTTAATAAAATGTGTCTCATGAGTAATAAAAATCTGATTTCCAAATGAATTAATACTCATTTTTTTCTGAATCATGCAAACATAGATGTATATAGATGATAACCCAATCATATCAATGAGAACACATTATTTCATAGCATAATTGTTTTCTGCCTTCATTTTATTTCTATCATAACCAGAAATAGTTCTTTAAAAAGTCTGTTATCAGACTAAATTTCTAGTGCTTCAAAGAAGGTTTTTGTGGTTGGTTAGAATCACTTACAATCCAAGTTCTGACTCTATCCCTTTTTCCTGGGGAATCCAGAAGGATCCATCTCAGAACAACATAATGCTCCCCATCATCATACTTTGAAATGTATATCCCTATAAATATAACCCATTTCCAATATATTATGGGCCATTAAGCAATGAATTGGGGCACATCAAGGACATTTCCTCCTCCAGAGAAAATCGATTACAGACAAAATATCTGAATGCACTGTCTTTCATAGGAAGTCTTCCTTCTGCTACTAGATCCCCACATGTAGTTGAGTAAGCTGTGACAATCACTACGGGCTCTCCTCATTTTATCATATTTTAGAAATGCTGTGAAAAATAACGAAAATATTCTACAATCATACATAGTCATTGCCATGATGAAATCCAGGTGACCTTTACTTCTATTTATTTATTCTACCTCTAGGAAGCACTGGTATCCCCACCCCCAATTCCCTACCCCAGGTACTTCCAACAGCACAATGAGAAAAGGAAAAGAACATGCAAGTTGATGAGTATCTACCCTATTTCTAGGACTGGTACAACTTTCAACAGTGTTTAATCTCCATTTCACAGGTATGAATAGATTGAGGTTCAAAAAATATAAGTCATTTGTGCAATATCACAGAGTTGGTAAATATCAGAGCTAGAAATTAACCCAGATATCTTCACTTTTTTTCTACACAACATTGATATTCTTCCTTTTGTCATTGTGATGTTTCCTTCTGAGTATTAAACTGGAAGAAAATAGAAATCCCAATACTAAGAGAATATATCTAAGAAGATGTTTAATTTATCCTTTTTTTTTTATGCTTAAAGGTGTGATAAATCCAGCAAACCCAAGTGAGGAAGTCCCTAACACGGGACTTGCAGAAGCTCCTCATTACTAGACCTCACAATGTCCCGGGGAAACAAGAGGGCTTTGGGAATCAGACTCAGAGTCTGGAAACAGCATGCATAATCTAGGCATATAACGAGAAGCCCAGGACAGGGAGACTTATTCTCCAGCTCCTCTGCACCTTGCCATCGCATTACCCATGAGAGGTGTACCCAGTCCTCTGATGAATATTGGGATATTCCAAGATGTCCAGAGCTTAAGTCACTTTCTTTTCCTCTCTATCTTATTATCTAATTCCCTCTATTCCTTATACAAATATATGATACCATTATCTCACCAGTCCCACCCATCACCCAAATCCCACATCTAAAATGTACCTTTGACTATTCCTGTTCCTTAACCCCACATCCAACTGTTGCATAGTTCTGTCTCTTCTTTCTCCTTGATGCCTTTCCAGGTTTCACCTCCTCTTCATCCCCATTGCCAGTGATTTAATTCATGCTCCAAATCTTACTTAACTAAAGTATTGTTCCTTATCTCATCTCTCCCTCCCTTCAAAACTCCATGATATCCTAAATAACAAATACAATAAAATAGTATTATGTCATCTGTTTGCATAAAACATCTTCAAATCCCTTAATAACACCATTTTTAATTAGCATATAGTGTTAGCTCTTGCCAGTTAAGAAAAAAAAAAATCTAAACCCCTCAGCATGTCAGATTCCATATTGAGTCTGCTCCATCCTTTCCAGGTGTGCCTACCACCTCTAACTTTCTCAATATGTTCCAGGCCTATTCAACTACTTTTACCAGTTCCCTGAAGACAAAATATTTATGCTTTTCACATATACTTATTCTTTGTCTGCCGCTTCCTCCCACCTTCTTTTCCTGTTCAAATCCTGTGCATCCTTTAGAACTCGGCTCAAACATCACCCTCAGAAAGGCTTTCCCTTCAAAACCACTGAATACTGATTAGGATGGCTATTATAAAACAAACAAACAAACAAAAGCCAAAAAAAAACCCCAGAAAATAACAAGTGTTGGTGAGGATGTTGAGAAACTGGAACTCTTGCACACTGCTGGTGGAGGATGTAAAGTGGTAAAGCTGCTATGTAAATCGGTTTGGCAGTTCCTCCAAAACTTTAAAATAGAACTATACAATGACCCAGAAATCCAACTTCTGGGTATACATCCCAAAGAAGTAAAGGCAGGAACTCAAACATATTATCTATACACCCAGATTCATAGCAGCATCATTCACATAAGACAAAAGGTAGAAGCAACCCAAGTGTCCATTGACACATGAATAAACAAAATGTAGTAAACACATATAATAGAAAATTTTTCAGCCTTAAAGGGGAAAGACATTCTGACACATGCTACAACATGAATGAATCTTAAGGTCATTATGTTAAGTGAAATAAGCCAGTCACAAAAGGATAATATACACTGTATGATTTCACTTATATGATATACGTAGATGAGTCATATTCATAGAGACAGAAAATATACTACTGCTTTACAACTGCCTATTAACAAGTCTGTCTCCTACATTAGATTCTGAGAAACTTTAAGGTAAGATCTGTGCCTAGAACAACAACAACAACAAAAATTATCTGTGTAACTTGTCTAATGACTGCATAAGTAAGTGTCCTTAGGTTGCTTTTCCCACTTTATAGAGTGGGAACTGAGTATTTAAGACTATTGAACCTGAGACATTCTCTTATCTAGACTGTTTTGGAGAGGGAAAGAAGCTTTCAAAATGTAACATAAAGAGGAAATAGATGGATTTCAGGTCACTTTATACCGTACACCCTGCCACTTCTCTCTACCCTTCCTGCTATTCTCCCCACTAATATGCCCTTTGGCATTAAGTTGTCCTATAGCTACTCAGTCATCCACATAGTTATGTCCTCTCTTACAATCTCCCATGTTCTGAAGGCCTCCTTTCTTCTTCCCCTGCCCAAATTATTCCTTTATATATACCTTTTTTTTTTCTTCCAAATAAAAATCAAAATAAACTACTAAGCATTAAAATATCAATGATGAACCACTGACTTGACTGTCTTACAGATGGCAAGAAGATATGCTGGAAACTCAAAAATGCCCTTGATTTTTAAAAAGGCTAGAGTTTTCCATGCTAATAGTTGACCCATTGTCTGTAGGGGTAAGATTCATGAGAAAAATAGAAGATGTTCATTCTTTCTGGCCCTATGGTTAGCCACAGAAAATGTTAAGGAGAACTCTCATGTGGAAAATCTCACATTCATACGAATCAATACCTTATTCGTGTTATTAACTTTTCATAATGTCCTCACAGTAAATTTCCAAAACACAAAGCTGATCCAGTCTTCTTCTTAAAATTCCCTAATGATTCCCCTTGTTTCTTCCACCCCTGCTGATCAGATTCTCACTCTTCTACCATATCTCTAAACGTGGATTTCTCAATATCAGCACTATTGGCATTTTAGATGGGATAATTCTTTGTTGTGAGGGGCTACAGGATGTCTACAGCATCCCTGACCTCTACCAGGGATGCCAGCAGCACTGCCCTTCCAACCAATTGTAACAACCAAAAATGCCTATAGACATTGCCAAATGCTTCTTGCAGGGCAAAATCACTCTTTGTTAAAAACCATTGCTCTAATCCCAAGCAAAAGACTTGCTCTTAAGAAAAGCATGGCATCACTCCTCCCACTGAAGATGCAGCACAGACAGTCCATTCCCTACTTAGAGTACCTTGTATCATAACACAACTGCACTGCATTAGCCTATGTCCTTTACCACAACCTCCTGGGCATCCAGCACCAGGTCTTTTCATTTATGTTTGAACTCAGGTACTAAGCATGCTGCCTGCTTTATAAAAGCCACTCAATAAAAACATGTTAGATAAATACCAGGATATATGTAAAGAGATACAGAGGCTAAGATTCAAAATTTCTTAAGCTTATAACAAGCCTACATATTACAAGGCAACTATTACAGCCAGAAAACACTAAACTTCAACATTAAAAAGAGCAACAAGATATTTTAAGCCATTTAGGGGTGTGAGTTTAAACTATAAGAGATAATGAATGTGAGAGCTACCATTTTGAAAGCTCAATTGTTGCAATAATACCAGTTCTTTCTTTCAGGAATGTTCATAAACAGTGAGCTGAGCTGCCCTGCTATGCAGTTCTTGGCAGTCCTGTAGTGGCACTGTTCAGTGATGGGAGATGTTAACTAATTACACTATAAAATAGAATTACAATTAATTGTTAATTTAGGTTTTAAAGTGACAAACTTTAAAGGCTAAAAATAGTCTTTGATCTTTAAAAGGCTTCTTAATGAGGGCAGTATACTTTAAGTACATCATTAGTTTAAATGTTCAAATTGGGTCTTGAGGCTGCTAGAGCTAAGCAAATATCTATTCCAATATGTTAAATGTTTATGACTTGGGACAGGGACAATTAATTGCTGATCAATGGGCCAAATCCTAGGTGAGGTCAGGTTCTGAAATAAGAGGGCTGACAATGGTAAATTGGATTTAGAGCTTTTGATGTGATCTGTAAAAATCATAGGCAAGCAGAGACTAAAAGAATAGCAAAAAGCCAAACTGACAGAAACATCTAGATAATTAAGATATTACTCATTTAGTTAATAGTGGTTTTCAAGGGTGCCCTTTGTTTAGATTAATGAGCCATAATTTTTAGAATTATACTTACAAGTTTGCAGTTCAGTTACTTAAACATATAATTCAGGATATGAAATAGTAAAACTCAACATAGCTTAAAGGGTGATAACAGCTAGCTGATAGCTAAGATTAGCAATATTCATAATATAATTTTCCAACAATATCTTGATCTACCATATAATACTTCATTTTCTCCAAATCCATAAGTAAAACCAATTTATGACTTCAGTAAGTATCTCCCTAACAATCATGCATACCTCCCACTGACTGTCATTGCAGATGGTTAAGAAGCAAGCTATGCTTATTTTGTAGGTGTTGTCTGTTTCAATATGAATAATTTTCACTAACCTTTAGTTCAGGTGACAGATTCCAGAGACAGAGCTGACCCTCTTGACTTCCAGTCACAATTGTTTGCTGGTCATCAGTGATCATGATGGCAGTGATGCTGTGGGAAGGGGCCTTCTTTCCCCAGAGCACTACCGCCTGCAGGGAGGACCGCATGCTGAGAAAATGCTGGAAACACAGAGAAGGGAAGGAGTGTACACGGTCGTCATCCTTAGATTTGGGGGAGCTGATCATATCACAAAGTAGATTTATAATGATACAAATAGGAATGATATGTTCTCCCAGAGCTATGGGAAAAAGTGCTTTCCATCAATTAGAGGAGAAGGTAGTCATTGGACATTGAAATTACTATGCCCATTGTTAATCTGCCAAAGAGGAATGACTTTTATTTAAATTTCTGATTGCTGATGCTGATGAAGAGAAGTATAGAAACAGTCTGCCCACTTCACACCCAGCTCTGACTATGTGTGATCCTGATCTCTCCAAAGCCCAGCTAGGTTTCTCAAGAACAAAGCTGTATACACATTATAATTTAAAGACAGCATTGCAGACTCTTTCTCCCCAGAAATGTCACTTCACCTAAGTAACAAATATCTGAACCTTGATATTAAAAAGTAAATCTCTTCCATAAAATCAGTGTTTCCTGGTCTTCAACGATTGATGTTGTGATTTCTGTAACATTAAAGTCCCATTTATATTACTTTTTATAATAATTATTTGACCCATTTTTGTATTTAGTATCTTCTTAAGTAATAATTTTCATGAACTCACTACCTTACTGCGTTAATTACAAGTTAAAATGAATACATGATTATTAAAGTTAAATTTGAAACACTTAAATGTTTCCCCAAATAACCATTCTTCTCCGAAATTCAAATAATTTAATAATAAATAATGCTTTAAGTTCTTAGAATAAATTAGTTTGTTTTGTCTTGTTAATTACAAGTTAAAATGAATACATGATTATTAAAGTTAAATTTGAAACACTTAAATGTTTCCCCAAATAATCATTCTTCTCCGAAATTCAA
>NW_011888800.1:16479606-16488700 GCF_000151845.1 Pteropus vampyrus
CATTAAAGTCCCATTTATATTACTTTTAATAATAATTATTTGACCCATTTTTGTATTTAGTATCTTCTTAAGTAATAATTTTCATGAACTCACTACCTTCCTGTGTTAGTTACAAGAGTTAAAATGAATACATGATTATTAAAGTTAAATTTGAAACAGTTAAATGTTTCCCCAAATAATCATTCTTCTCCGAAATTCAAATAATTTAATAATAAATAATGCTTTAAGTTCTTAGAATAAATTAGTTTGTTTTGTCTTGTGACTTAGTATATATTTAATTGCAATAAAATGTCAGAGATAAAAGAGAGGAGATACCATGTTTATTTCTCACATTTGGCTTAAGAAAGTTAAGAAAATGAAAACCTGTCCTGCAAGGCTTCTGGTACTAAAGCATAAAAAGGATAAGTACCAGTATAAATTTTTAAGACTTATGGTACATATTATTTATATGTTCGAGTATACACAAACACATGCACACATACATATAAACAAGAGCACTGACACCATGAACACAAATTTAACACAGGCAGTGCTTAACCTGCAAACTGGTTACTTTAGAAATTTTACTTATAGTTCAGTTGTTTGGAATTCAGTAACTAGTTGTAATTACACTACAGTAACTAGTTGTAATTACACTACAGTAACTAGTTGTAATTACATTACAGTTGTAATATAATCTATAATATAGCTGTACTGTTCTTATTGCAGTCTCTAAGCACTTTGAAAACAAGATTTCTATAGGAAATACTTTCAGCTTTGCAATTTGGAATCAGGACCACACATACTAATAATCATAGTACTAAGCTAATCAAAAGAGTTCTGGTTTCAATAACACTGTAAATTGAACTTGGACCTCTTCTGCTTCAAATATAAAGAAATAATGCATTATATACACACACACACACACACACACACGTATGTATGTATGTGTGTATGTGTGTGTGTGTATACATACATATAATTTTAATTGTTGCTTTGTGGCCATACTTGCAAATAAGCCTTGGAAATTACAAGCAGTAAAAATCTAAGAAGAATCTGAAACTGGAGTTGTGTCAATATATAACTCTGTTGGCTAGTAGTAGTTTGAATGTTAACATCTCCACAAAAGGACAGGAAACCCTATCTTGCTCAATGAAATGAAACCAGAGAGAATCCAAAACTATTCAGGAAGATAAGAAAGCTTATTTCCAAATCTCCCAAGAAAAATATGCCGAATGCAAACCACAAAACAGGTTTGGAGTAAAAAAGATATCATTATATATAATGTCAGGATATCCATGTGAAGAAATCCATGTAAATACTTGTTCCCAGGTCAACGATACCACTGGAAGATCTTTCAAAAACACTATGTACTTATCAGAATATCTCAAATTGAAAAAGAAAGAAAAGAAAAAAATTATTCCAAGCATTAAAAAGGATGTAGAATAACTGGAACTCATATATTGCCGTTGGAAAAGTACAATGAAAAATAGTTTGGTAGTTTCTTAAAAAGTCAAACGTATGCTTTCTTTACAACCAAGTTAATCCATTCCTAGGTCTTACCCAAGAGAAAAGAGAGCATATATTTATGCAAAAATTTCTACATGTGCAGTTTTATTTATAACAGCCCAAAACTGGAACCAATTAAAATGTCCATCAACAGGTGATGAATAAATTGTGGTATGCCACACATGGGGATACTATTCAGCAATAAAAAGGAATAAACTATTGATTCGCATAACATGAATGAATCTGAAAATAATTATGTCAAGTGAAAAAAACTAAAAAGAATATACACTGTATGATTCAATTTGTCTAAAATTCCAGAAAATTCAAATTAATCTATAACAGAAAGCAGGTCAGTGGTTGCCTGTGAACAGAGAGGAGTTAGATAATAAAGTAGAATAAAAAAAAACATTGAAAATAACAGACACACTCATTATTTTAACCATATGGCTTCTCATCAGTGTATGTATATGTCAAAACTTATCAACCTGCACACTTTATATATATTATTTATCAATTATAATTTAATAAAGTTGTTTTTGTTAAGCATTGTAAAAAAACACTTTCACAACCAAGACTGCATAGAATTTCTGTAGAAACAAATGACTCCAGTGACGAATAAGCTCACAATAAAAAAATTACAAAACACTCAAGAAAATAATAAACTGTGAGCAAGCAAAGGGATTAAACCCTGGTAACTAATGATAAGAGAATAACCTAAAAACTTATTGCAAAAGAACACATGTATTAAATTATTATAAGCTATTAAAGAGACAAAAGCAGAAATTTAAAATCCTGAGAAAAAAGACAGTCTATAAAAAATAAACAAGCAGAATTTTTAAAGAAAAATATTCTACTTCTAGAAATAAAATATAATTATTGAAATAAAACAAATGTCAATGAAGAAGAAAAATCAGAATAGACTCAAGTGGAGAGAATTAATGAACTTAAACATAATTCTCAAGAAAATACACCGAATGCAGCAAGAAGTGGTAAAGAAATAGAAAATGCTGATTGAAAAAAAATCAGAGAGATTAAGATTAAGCAGAGATATTAAGAGGATAGCTAATAGAATAAAAACACCTAACGTTTATTAATATAAGCTGCAGAAAGGTAGAACCCTTTCCCTGCTGGGTAATTCAGTCAAAAAACCATCAGGTAGAGAGAGGTTAAGTAGCATGAGGAGGGTACTGATACAGGAGGGCATGTGTAGTCAGAGTCCAGGGAAGGCATCCAAACATGGTGCCACCAGCGTGAGTTTCAGAGCCCACGCGGAGTAAAGGGGAATAATGCACACAGGCTATTTTATACCAGGTGTTGGAGCCTGAGCAAGTTAAGGAAAGAGTTCATACAATGAGGTGGCTCAACAAGGGATGTCATGAGCCGAAGAGGGCTGAGGATGGTGAAAGAAGTGGTCCTGGTATGGGGATCAGAGTCTGTACAGGGTGAGAAGGGTATTCATACAGAAAAGAGACCCAATGTGAAGTACTAGAGTCCAAGCAGCATAAAGATGGTGCTCACGATGGGTAAGGAAGTACTGGCTAGGGGAGTCAGAGGCTGGGATAGGTGAGGAGGACATTCATTTACAAGGATAGCCTGGCGTAGACTGCCAGAGCCCAAGGAGGCTAAGGAAGTCATGAAGGCTGGAGAAGATTCAGCATATCCTGGTGAGGAGAGGTGGGCTACTTCCCAAAAGTGTAACCAGACATAGTAAAGGGATACAGGGGGCTGAACAGGGTATTCACAACGTGGACAGCTCCACAAGGCTGATGAAGCCATATAAGGACAAAGAGCAGTTTTACAGAGTAATTGCTTACATATAGAGTATCTGATCAAAGAATTAATACATTAATAGGCTAACAGGAACCAGGTTTCTTACTGTCTGAAATATAGAAAGTAAGAAAACTAGAAAGGTCCCCATGACGTTGGAGTGGAAACAGGAATGTTAGTGTAAAATTAATGTAGATGTGAGGAATGAATACACACACACACACACGCGCACACAAACACACACGCGCACACACACACTCTTCTTATTCCTTGCTGAGGGGAGGGTCTAGGAGTAGCAACACTCCAATAGCAACAAACTCACTTAGGATCTTTTAAATACTATTCTCTACTAAAAGGAACCAGAATTTCTTGGGAAATTGGTTGATTCCAGGCTACAAGCAGAAAAAATACACAGTGATACTGGAACATATTATTGCTGAAAACAAGGAAGTGCTCAAAGAGTGAGGGGGACAGAGCAAAAGGACACAAAAGCCAACTTGAAGGATCTGCCACTGGCGAAATTATGGACGATTTGAACATCAAAATAAATAATGCTAGGAATAGATTGTAACTCCTTGAATAAAACAGAAAGTCATGAATTCATACTGATAATTACTAATTGCAAAGGGGAAAAATAAAGAGTAACTTTACAGAAGAAAAGCCTGGCAGACGCCACCTTAATCAAGTGATAAAAGTAAACATTACTAGTGATGGCAAATGCAAAAAATCATGTGCCACCTGATAGAATATTTCTGTGGTATTTCTACCAAAGATGCATGAACTGAATCTCATGATGACAAATGCAGAATTCCTACCAAAGATGCATGAACTGAATCTCATGATGACAAATGCAAATTGAAGAACTCTCTATAAAATAAAAATAAGTAGTCTGTAATCTTCAAACGTGTGAAAGTCATAAAAGTCAAGGAAAATAAAAACCAGCTCCAACTAAAAGAGCCACGACAACTAAATGTAACACATAATTCTAGACTGGATTATTTTGCTATAAGAGACTTACTGGGAAAACTGGCAAAAATTAAATGAAGTCTAAGCATTGGATGGCAGTAATATATCAATGTTAATTTCCTAATTTTAAAATGTTTATTGCAATTGTATAGGAGCATATCCTTGTTCTATATACAAAAAAAGACAGAGTAACAAACTGGCAACTTACTATCAAATAGTTTTTATGAAAATAGTTATGTGTGTTATTGGGATTATTTTTTAAATTATTAAAAAATTAATGGGTCTACTATTTTTCAGAATGTTTCAAACATGTAAAAACTTAAGATTCAAGAATCCAATAAGCATTAAGGAGGCTTAAAATAGAAATAATGAATCGTAGCATACTAAAGGAAAAGCATGAAAGAAATGAAATGAAATGACCTAAAAATATATATATATATATATATATATATGAAATCCTACCATATGCAATGACATGGATGGACCTAGAGGTTATTATGCTGAGAAATAAATCAGACAAAGAAAGATAAATACCATATGATTTCACTTATATGTGGAATCTAAGGAACAAAAAGAACAAACTAATCAAAAGCAGACTCACAAATATAGTGGACAATTTGGTGACAAAGGGAGGGATTTGGGGACTGGGAGAAAGGGGTGAAGGGCTAAAGAAGTACAAATTAGTAGTTGGTCATGGGGATGGGGAGCACGGCAGAGGGAATACAGTTAGCATTAATATGATGGCTAGGTGGAGGGAGGGCCAAGGGAGAGAGGGAGCAATTGGGGGACCGTTTTATGAACTATATAAATGTCTAACCAATGTACTGTATACTTGAAACTACTTTAAATAAATAAATTTTTTTTAAAAAGGAACAGCAAATATGATCAAAGCAGATTTCTCTACAGGAAATGGCCAGAATCTACAAGAACTTAACTGTAAAATGTGGAAGGGGAGTGAATACCAACCTAGGTTTTCAGCTATCACTCAAAGTGAGGGCAATAAAGATATTTTCCAACAAATAAGGCCTGAGAGAATACAACATTTACAGACCTTACTGAAAGAATTATAGAAGGATGTACTTTAGGAAAAATATATTAAATCAAAAGAAAGAAATAAAGTGAAATACAAGATGCAATGGTGAACAAAGAAATCAGTAAATACACAATTAAGTCTAAATGAGCATTATCTGTTAAATAATAATATTAATAATGATGAGAATAATTAATTGGGGGGTTAAAAAGGTAAACTAAAATTATAGATAAGACCATGAAAAAAGACGAAGTGGAACCTGTGTTAAATCATTCTAATGTTCTCATAGGCATGGAAAGAGAGTAGAGATACTGGTCAACTTTAAATTTCTTAAGGTGAGAATTCATGACAAGACATCATAATAAAAAAATAGTGTGTAACTTTCGAACAATAGAGTAGTAAAATAAAGTTATCAAATAGAAGAAAAACATTTTTTTTTGAGCAAAAAAGCATGGAAAATAGAAAATGCAAAACCAAATGGTAAATTCACATCCAAACATCAGAATTTAAAATGAATTGATGAATTCACGATTAGAATATATCTTAGTATAACCTCTTTATAAAAAAATTCCAATAGTATTAACATAGAAAAGTTGAAAATAAAGGGATTGACAGGATACGCCAGGCAGATAATAATAAAAGAAAACTGATGTAATAGTGGACACATAGGCTTTAAGGTAAAAGTATTAATGAGGGAAAGGAGTCATTATATAATGATTATATAATGATTAAATACATCAATCACCAGAAAGGGATAATAGTCCCCAGTCGCTAGGTACTCAATAGCAGAGCCTCAAAATATATAAAATACAATCTTGCATAATTACAAAGAAAAGTTGACAAGCTTACTATTAAAGTAGGAGATTTTATATATTTCAATTAGTAATAAATAGATCAAGCATATAAAAAAGATATAAAACACTTGAATGCATAATTTGCATTTATAATATCATGGATTTATATATAGATTCCTACATCTAGGTGTTAAATAAAAAACACATTCTATTAGATCATGCATGTAACATTTATAAACCTGACCATGTTAGACCATGAAAAGTCTTTACAAATCCCAAAAGATTAGCATTATTGAGGCAACATTATCTGAACAAAATGAATAAAAATCTGAACCCACCTCCCCCAACACATATACACACACACTTTTGAAATGCTCCCTCTTTAAATACTTGGAAAAAATATATTCTAAATGTTCCTGGGACTACCAAGAAAACACAGTGAAGATTAGATATTATTAACTAAAAGACAATGAAAATTTTATATACTAAAACTTTCCAGATGTAGGTATTGTAGTAGAAGAAAAATTACAGCCTTAAATGCACATATTAAGATGGAACATTAATGAGCTAAACATCCAAATTAAAAGCTTATATAAAAGAACAGTAAATTCAAAAAATGCAGAAGAGAACAAAATGGACAAGAGCATACATTAATATAATGATGTATTTTTTAATCTACAAAATTAAAACCCAATTCTTTGAAAAGAGAAATAATATAAGTAAATCTATGGTCAAGTTTGATAAAGAAAAAATTAAAGACACCAAAAGAAAATATAAAGAGAACATGAGTATAACTAAAATTAATATTTTAAGTAGAAATATTATAAATCACTGTGTCAACAATTTGGAATAGTTAAGTGAAATAATTTTTATAGAAATATAAATTACTAGAACTGAATAAACATGAAATAGAAAACACAATTATACCGGTGACCATTAAAAGTGAGGTGGGGGGAGTAAAACCACACACACACACACACACACACACACACACACTCACACACACTCACACAAACTCACTCATATTAGCAAAAACTTTATACTGGGTGTAATCTTGGGGAATGAGCAGGTACAATCTTACATATGAAAACACATAGGGCAGACTACATAAATTCTGCCAAGTAAAATGACAGCTCATATAACAGCCCACTTGTATTCAAATCAGCAGATTGGAGCAAGAAACAAAGAAAGAACATTCCAACTGAAGCAAGCTCAGGAGAAAAGTGAACATAGTAAAGAAAAAGAAAACAAAAAACCCACAAAATCTGTCATTAGAGCCACAGAAATCTGGCAGTCTTGGGACTCTTACTGTAAGGGCAAATCAGCCCAAATCTCTATCACTCCTGAGGGCTCCCTGGTATTTTAGCCCAGGACAACTGTTGCCCTTCGTGACATAAAAGACAATGACATGCCCAACATACTCTGTTTAAGAAGGCAGAAAACCAGAAAGTAGTAGTTTTAATAATTTCTAAGGCAGATTTATATAGAAAATACATTTTATTTATCAAGAAAATTCATTTTGGGGTAATGGTTCATTTCATGAATATCAGACAAATATGATATAATTGAAGATCACAAAGCTGGTAGTGAAAAGGAACCACACAGGTGTGTTTTAACACTTGCTACTAAGAAACACCACTTGTAACTTTGTCATAGTCTTTTCACTGTAGCTTCTGGTATTACAACGAAAATTACCATTCAAAAACTATTTGCATTTTGACCTCCACTCCTGGCTTTGCCAATGTATGCTTCTCAGAACTAAGAAGTGGTAGAAAAGGCAGTGCTCATGGCTACACTGCTCCAAAGGAAACTGGACTATGTTTTTTGTTTTTTGTTTTTTAATTTGTCTACAGGCAAGGTGCACATGGCTCATGTTCAAGCACTTGCCTGTCGCCTTTTTAACTTTACTAGGAAACTATAGTCAAAGCAATTTGTCTTGGCTGCTAAGGAGAACTGTAGCAGAAACAAATTTGGAGAATATTTGCCAGGGAATTAATATATTTGTAATGATTCACATTATATTAAAGAGAAATATATCCTGAGGTAGGTTCTTTATATCCCTATTGTTCTGGAAAATTAGCTCTTCTTACTGGAATCATTGAAACATTGTCTACCTAATAACTAGCCACTTCGTATTATTCAAGTTTGCATCACCCTTAAAATTATCTGCTTTGCACGGATGTCTCCCAAATGAAATGATGCAATTCTCCTAGGATGGAGACCAGGCCTTGCTTGACATAGTGCTTGGCCTATATTGGGTATCTGATGAATATTCTTTTAACCAAACTGATCTTGATGCTTCTTCCTTTTATAGCTTTTGTGAAAGATAGGAATCATTTCTTAATCATTATTACATTCCCGATAGTACCTGAAATACAGTGCTTTGAATAGGAAAATAATAAATATGGTTGAATAAATTATTTTCTTTATTATTTTTAAGCTCTATATTCCAAAAGGAAAGTATGAACTTTAAGTTGGGTTAAAATTAAACACGAGTCATTTAATCCCTCTGAGCTTCATTTTTCTCATCTATAACATGGGAGTAATGATGATACCTAGCTCAGGGTATTGTGAGGGTAAAATGAGAACATGCATATAATGTAGAATCAAGGGTGGCATTCAGTAAATTATTGTTATTTTATTTATTTATATTATCATACCTTGAGATAATAGCAACAACTACCCATAGCAAATTTCTTCACCATTACATTTTTTACTTTATTCTTATTCATATTAAATTCATTTCAAATTCACTAGGTTTTAAATTCTCCTCCAAAGACAGGGACTTCAGTATGATATGTCCATAGTTGTATTCTCAGGGCCCGTAAAAGGGTCTAGGATAGGCAGGCACTCAATAACTATTTGCTGAATAAATGAATGGAATATATACATTATAAAGACTCACGTCTAGTAAAGCAACCACCCATGCAAATATGTGCAAATGTTTAAGTATCTAACAAAGTATTAGGCACTTGGAGTTTAGAAAAATGTCAAAACATTTCATAGATTAAAACTCTTACTAGTCATGGGATTTCTAACATATTCAATT
>NW_011888800.1:16489025-16524400 GCF_000151845.1 Pteropus vampyrus
CTATATTGGGTATCTGATGAATATTCTTTTAACCAAACTGATCTTGATGCTTCTTCCTTTTATAGCTTTTGTGAAAGATAGGAATCATTTCTTAATCATTATTACATTCCCTATAGTACCTGAAATACAGTGCTTTGAATAGGAAAATAATAAATACGGTTGAATAAATTATTTTCTTTATTATTTTTAAGCTCTATATTCCAAAAGGAAAGTATGAACTTTAAGTTGGGTTAAAATTAAACACGAGTCATTTAATCCCTCTGAGCTTCATTTTTCTCATCTATAACATGGGAATAATGATGATACCTAGCTCAGAGTATTGTGAGGGTAAAATGAGAACATGTATATAATGTAGAATCAAGGGTGGCATTCAGTAAATTACTGTTATTTTAATTTTAGCTCTCATACCTTGAGATAATAGCAACAACTACCCATAGCAAATTTCTTCACCATTACATTTTTTTACTTTATTCTTATTCATATTAAATTCATTTCAAATTCACTAGATTTTAAATTCTCCTCCAAAGACAGGGACTTCAGTATGATATGTCCATAGTTGTATTCTCAGGGCCTATAAAAGGGTTTAGGACAGGCAGGCACTCAATAACTATTTGCTGAATAAATGATGGAATATATACATTATAAAGACTCACGTCTAGTAAAGCAACCACCCATGCAAATATGTGCAAATGTTTAAGTATCTAACAAAGTATTAGGCACTTGGAGTTTAGAAAAATAAGTCAAAACATTTCATAGATTAAAACCCTTACTAGTCATGGGATTTCTAACATATTCAATTAGAAAACAGAAAGTACCAGGACCAAAGCCACAAGAAATCAGGTCTTAACCAGAGTTTATTCTGAACAATCCAGATTGCTAAATGTAGTGAAAACAGACCTGGAATTCAGAGACCTAATTCTAGGGCTACTATTACCACTTATCTCCAGATTATAAGGGTACTATGTAGTAAAATGAGGATACTAACACCTGTATTGCCTTACATCTCAGTTTTCTTATGAGGAATAAATAATGTAAATAAGAGCATATGGGTATAATATACATATTATGCTACCATTATACCTTGCATATATTACTCATATTACAAACTCCCATAATCTAGAAGGTAGTACAAGAAGTGGCCTTGGAGATCATTAATCTAATCCCAATTCCTCGAGTATAAGAAAGCTGACAATGAGACTTCTAATTCGGAGATTCTGCGACACTAGTGAATTGTACAGTAAGGAAGAGTAATGGATTAAAAGGTTGCACATTCGGAAGTCACTTTTTTCAGACTCTCTCTCTCTCTCTCTCTCTCTCTCTCTCTCTCTCTCTGGAGCAAAATTTAAATAGTTACCCCAGAAACTTTGTGCCTTGCTATCAGTAGGAGAGAGAGTAAATCCATGTCTTCTGAAACACTGTATAATTCCCCAGAAATCTCTAATCGAAAATAAATCTCAAAGGAAAAAAGTCTATTGTAGAGTCTCTAACTTAGAGGGAAACTCTGATGTGGCAGAGTAAGTTATGCCCCTGAGAAAAGTATACTATCCCATTTCAAATAATTATGTGTCTAGATGAGTAGTAAAATATTTGGAAAGGGATTATCACAACCCTCAATTTGTAATTATAGTATTCTAAACTTGAGTGCCTGAATAATATTTTGGAATGTCTAAAATGAGACTATGGATAGATGTTTACAGGCCCTTAAATGCCTTCTAAATCTGGCCTATTTAAAAGAAATGTAAAACAAACACTTCCACTGGAGGAAAAAAAATGAACATAAAAAAAGAAATACTTTTACAGACAGGAATAAAGTTATAGCCTATATTATAAAAGTCAAATAAATTTCCCTCATATGGATCTAGTCATAGCACCAAGTCACAGTACCAAATATAACACTTTAGATTTCGATACTGTATTCTGTAACTTATAAAATCAATATTTTATCATATAATCAGTATAGATAGCTATTGTAATAATTATACACATGAATGAAATGTTCTCTTAATTGACTCTCAAATAATTTGTACACAAATTTTTTACTGTAGCCTACCCAGATACCACAATGGATTCTCAAGATGAGAATATGGCCTTCAAGAAGCTCATAGTCTACAGGTAGAATACCTATGTAAATAAATTATTCACTAGCTATATAATTATATACAACTAGATATAGTTATATAACTGTATATATATATCTACATATCTAGATATATATCTATATATAACCAATCAATTTTCCCATAGTGACTTTGATACTATGAAACAACATAGCACAATGCTCTGGTCATGTGCAAATGCTATGAGAACACAGATAAGAGTGTGCTGTGACCTACAAGAATAGCTGGTGTTTCCTCAACTTTTGCCTTCTTTTGATTTTTGTCCCCTTCTTCAATAATATATAGTCTCTCGAAACCCTTTTCATATGTATATATTTATTATTTTGTTATTTCTTAACAGTATAAGTAAAAACATTTTTAAGAAAAAACATTTTGCATCTAGTAATTATTAAAGTATGTGTGATAAAGCTGATTTTGATAGTTTAATTTTATATAAAGACAAATTCCATTTATACCTAATTATAAAAGAAAAGCATATTAAATTTAAACATGTTATTTTAACATTACATATTTAAATATACATTAAAATTTAGATACATATCAGACAAGACTAAAACAGCATTTGTGCCATAATGCTTAAGACTCCTTACCTTTTATGGTTAATAATATCATTTACTTTTATAATTCCCACATCTTGTTTCTAAATAAGAGAAGTTTCAGACTGTTATTTTAATGGTTTTTAGTCATTAAAAATAGAGGAAGTTTGTGAATATTTTTCCTTTTTAGAAAAAGCTAATTTGATGAAATCATTATGATTTTCCCCATTTTAATGTTGATTTTTAAAGTGTTAATAACAGCTTGACGTCCCAAATAAGGATCTTTACCAGATGGACACATCTTATAGATCGAAGGAACACCTTTCTTGAGGTGAATCTGCAGAATACTTACTGTTTTCATTTTCAATGACGCAGGATTTTAACAACAGAGTTTTCTATGCTTCCGTTCTAAAAACCAGTGGTCAACTATGATATAAATTAAATAAATCAGAGCCTCCTAGCCATATGCCATGGCACATACTGGACTGTGAATAGTTGATATAGGGATGAGAGAAATTGAAACCCTCAAGCCAGTGTGTGTACAAAGATAATCATTTTTTGTATTTATGTTTTGATATAAAAAGGATGGGAACACCAAGTAAAACCTATGTAGGAACAGAAATCATTTAAAGCTATAGAGTCCAAACCAAAGAAATATGCCTCCTGGTGAGGCATGCATGCTGAGAGCTGTTAACTCTTGCCAGATTAGCAAATAAAAATACAAGATGTCCAGTTAAATTTGAATTTTAGATAAAACAAGTAATTTTTTTTAGTGTAAGTATGTCCTAAGAAATATTTGGGACATGCATATACACACACAAAGGATTACTGTCCATTGCATAAGACATGCTTAAAAAACTTATTTATTGTTTATCTGAAATCCAAATTGAACTGGGTTTCTTGTAGGGATCCTAGGGCCACAGGCAACCCTAGGTTACAGCCAAAAGGGAGCCCTGAAGAATGCTATCACCTCCTCCCTCATTCTACAGATGAGAGAATGAAGGCCTAGGAAAGTTGGTTTCTTGGTCAAAGTAACCCAGGAAGAGAGCAACTTAGTGAGAACCAGAACTAGCCTGACTAGTAATAAATCACCCAGAACTCACCCCCTGTACACCATGACAAAGTCCACCCAGACTTCCCCACCAGAAAGTCTTAGAAATCTTCTAAGCAAAATAATCTGTTATTTTGGTAGTTCTTTAAAACTTTTTTAAAACCCCAAGTAAACAATAAATAAAAAAATCAAGCAAAACAACAGTAAAACTTCTTATGCATTCAGACTCCGAAGTGGTCTCCACTGCCTTTAAAAACTGGGCTAACACTTCCTAGTCTTTTCTCCATAAATACAATATCTAGCAAGTACCAGAAAAGACACCACACCATTAAAGTCCTCATCCTCCTTCTCACCTTCCTCTTCTTCCCTGTGAGGATTTGTTTTTATCTCTTTGACTTATGTGAGGCTAACGAAATGATGAGTATGATGCAAATGTGGTTTTGTGTCTGGTGTCTACTGGACACTGGAATTGTTTACCTTGTCATAAACAGCTTTCTTCAGGGACACACCCAGATACTGAGTCTCTGCCTCACCAGCCTCAAAGTCAGAGACAAATCTCAAACCCCTTGACTGAAGACAGCTGACCAAAAAATAGATGAAAACCTTAGTTACCATACATGACAATAATCTGAACAAAATAACATCTGTGAGGAAAGTAAAAATAGTGCAGCAGTTAACGATATAAGCTTTAAATACAACCAGATCTGAGTCTGAATCTCGGATTTGCTATTTAGAGTTGTGTGACCTCTTTGAAATCTCATCTCCTAAGTGGAGAGAAATCCCACCCACTTTCTTCAAAACTCATACTTGGATGCTGTTAGGGACAGAAGTGAATTACCTCATGATTCTTTACTTCACAAAAGATAACTTGGTCATCTAGAGCCCAGAGGGAGTTTTATTTAGAGCTTAGGTTACAAGAGCTTGGAATGTTAAAATTCATCAAATTATACATTTGAAATAGGTACAGTTTCTTGTATGTAAATTATAACAATAAAATTGAAAAAAACAAATAGATTGGAGATCAATTTGGCTGATTTCACAGAGCCAGCTAGTCTAAGTGGCAATAAATTGTGGGAGGGCACAGAGGGAGTAGAAAAATGCTGCAGAGAAAGTATCTGAGTATGAGAATAGGCCAGAGTAAGAGCTACTTTAACCACAGGGGAATATGAAACAAGCAGCCTCAGGGTTCCATACACAGCTGGGTGTGGTCTCAGTAGAAGGAAGCCAGCCCTGTCCCCCAAAAACCTGTTTGCAAATGCTCCTGAAGCAAAAGGTTTATTTTATCAACAGGTTGTAATCAGATCATTCCTTAGAAAAGGTAGAAAAAAAAAAAAAGTTTCTACAAAGTCAAAAACTGCCGAAGGCATATTTGAATTACACATAAAATTCCACCTGGACTACCCAGTGGAGCATGACTATTTCAGAGTTAACCCTTAACCAGTATCAAAGCCATACGCCTCCAAAAATGTTATTATCGAGTGATTAACTGGCACTTAAGAATCTCTAGAAAGTGATGTGTTTTAGGTAGGGAATATCTAGGTAGGTAAAATAACTCAAAGATCAAGGGAAGAATTAAACAGATATGCAAATTAATACCTGAACTCCAAACACTCATGATCTGGAACATGCATAAAACAAAGTAGCCAAGAAATCACTTTCCTATCACTATACAGATGAGGTTCCCATCAGATCTCAGCTCTCCCAGCCTCGTGAGTCAAAGATTTTCACAAAGTACTGTATTACCTTCAAACTTAACCTTTTCACTTATTAGGCTGTAATGCAACAGAGCTCACGTAGCCAAGTTAATGCCAAGCATGTTCCATTTACAGACGTCAAAGAGATAGCATTTGGGTGGTAAAAGAAATGAAAGAAAGACAAATCATTCTCTCTGGATAGCTCCTTTACTTTATATTCAATCAGTGAACAACTTAATGAATCTCCAATCCATTTGTCTAAAGCCTTAGTTTTAGGCTTTAAGAAGTGGATTTTTTTTTTTTAAGTTTATTCTACATTAAACTCTATAAATTTTACAAAATCTTTTTTATACTTAGAGATATTTAACATGAACAAAATTACTACTAGTTCATTCTTAAACAAATCCAACAAATATTTATTGAAAACCAAATATATTAAAGAAGGTGGGTTGGGCTGCAGAGAACACACAAAAACAGAAAAACACAGTTTCTGACCCTAAAATAGTTACAACTCAGTCATCTCATGATTAATTTTAACTATTTCTGCTATTAGACAAAAATTTTTTTCCCATGAATTCTATATACCTATTTCTAATCTTGAGTCATTTGGGGTCATATCCAAGTATAATATGTAAAACTATTTGCCTAATATATTAAATTAACTCTATTTTTAGTCTTAAATTAACTTAAGAATAAATTAAGCTCTATAAAAGTCTCCTTTAGAATGATTTTAGTCATTAATATCCATAAAACCAAGGAGTATGATGTACTAGTTATATTTTTTTGAAATAAATACTTGTGTAAGTATGTATGTTATTTGCGATGTGTTTGCTATGTACTACATAAAGTCGTACTGGGAAACACATCTCTAATCCATTCCCATAGTGAATTCTTTTCCTCTACCTTTTCCAAACCTCACCCCAACCCAGGCAATTCCTTATATCCATACCTTCTTAGTTGATAACTTTTCCCTCCAATTAACCAAAACAATCGGGCACTTTGACATGAGTGAGCTTTCTTCCATCACTTCGACATTGGTATCTTTTCCTTATTTTTAGCTTATTTTTCTAATATATCCATATTAATCTCTTATAATAACATTTTTATCTTCACCCCACCTCAGTTACCTCAGTCACCTCAGTTACTCCTCCCTTTATTAACCCTTATTTCTTGTATCTTCAACTGGCCTCCCTTTTCCTTGGCCCCTTTGCCTTTACTTATATACATTTAATTAACAAATACTTGAGTATCTACTAGGTTCCAGAGACTATGCAAGATCCTGGAGAAGTAGACAAGAAAGACAAAGATATTCACAAACCTTAAGGAGATCACCAATGACTATAGAGATAGGCAAATCCCAAGTCACCGAAGGTATGATCAGGGCCATGTAAGGTAAATGCAAGGATGTTTGGGGAGGAAACACTGGTGGGGTTTAAAATCAAACATGGGAAAGATTTCTGCAGGGAGATAACATTAAATCTTCCACACTTGCTGGTTTTGTGACCCAGCAAATTCCTCGTTACTTTAAAGTTTATTTTACTCATCCACAAAGTGGGAATAATAGCTACCTTACTTGGCTGTAATAAGACTAAGGAGGAGAAAGTATATACCCAGTAGTGAGGCCCTAGAGTTAGTCAGCCTGGATTGGAATGCCAACTCTACTGTCCGTGGATAGGTTACTTTACAACTGCATTCTGGATTCCTCATCAATAAAATGTCAATAAATTATAATATCAATCTAATTGAGTTGATATAAGCATTAAATGGGATAATCCATAGAAATCTTTAGATAGTACGCATTCAATAAATGTTACCCGCTATTATTAGCAGTCTTTTATTTAATCTCAAAATCTGTGTCAAAATCCTGCTAAGTAAGCAGTAGTACAAATGGAGGATTCTTGTCATTTATAATCCTTCACTTTATTATTCATAATTTATAGTAGCTTCCATTAAGTGAATTAAGGAGGGGAAATGAAGATAGAATGCCACAGGTACCACACTGACAAAGTAAAACAAAATCTACCATCTTCCGATCTGTTATTGGTTGAATTGAGCCCACTTCAAAATTCATATGTTAAAGTCTTAATCTCCGATACCTCAGAATGTGACCTTATTTGGAAACAGGGTCATTGTAGGTATAATTAATTAAACAAAGATGAAGTCATAGTGGATTAGAGTTGCCCTCAATCCAATATGAATGGCATCTACATAAAACAGGGATATTTAGAGAAAGACGCACGTGGGGAGAGAGCCAAGTGAAGGCAGGCAGAGATGGGGTGATACAAGCCAAGGCATGCCAGATACTGAAAGCAAACCACCAGAAGCTAAGGGACAGGCATGAGACAGATTCCTCCTCACAGCCCTCAGAAGGAACCAAGCCTGCTAAATACCTTGATTTCAGAAGCCGAGCCTCTAAAACTGAGACAATAAACTTCTGTTACTTAAGCCACTTAGTTGTGATACTCTGCTATGGCAGCTCTAGTAAACTAACACACAAGCCAATAGATTTTGTCTCTTTCTAGTCAGAACGTACAGCTTAATAATGCATATATCAATTCTTGAAGCATATACTTAAATTTTCGTCTGAATCACACAATTGATCCTATACTAAATTCTGTTCCCTACTTCTTTTATGTGATAAATCTCCTTTCTATCTACATTATAGGCTCCCTGTGAAAAGACTATATTCATTTTTTTCAATCAACAGGTTATTATTAAAAGCCCTAGTAAATAAAAGATTTAAAAAAAAAGGCTTCGGACCTCTAGAAATTTATAATTTATAAGTCAAGTCATAAATACATAAATAGCTGATGCAAAGTAGGTTGGGATGAGTACTCCCAAGGTACAAGAGCAAAGCTTGCTTCATTCCCATGGTCGTTGATGGTATATCCCTTACACCCTGGCGTCTCTCTTAGAGATATTGCCTTTTCCCATGGGCCATTTGTCTCCTTCCTGACATCTGCTCTTCTCTAAACTTCAGCCCAAGCTGACATTGGAAGTCAGGCCACTGCCATTACGATGATTCTCCTTTTCTCTCAGAATAAACATGGAAGGCACTCCCACAGGCAGGAATATGGACCTGCGGAGACAGTCCTATTTGGAGAAGGCACCCTAATGACCATGATTTTAGTGTTTGCTGACTGTCCACACAACAGGGACACCTCTGCCAGGGAAGCCTTTACACCTACGTTCGCACACTCCAGGATCCCAGAAGCTTGGTCAAAAACAGATTTACATCAAGAAGGCTTATGAATTCCATGGTAGTCTGGAATGAGTGGTAGAGGAGGGACAGGACTTGAGGGTCATAATCCAAAGGAACCTTAGCTTTACTGAAATGTTCAATTTTTTAAAAAGATATTTTCTGGGACTTCCAGCCCATTCTAGTATTAATTCAAGACACAGGAGGTGAGCGTTTGCTATCATTCATCAGTGGATTTTCTGTCATGAGCAAAGGCAAATTCTACCTCATTTTGATCTTCCCCTATCTCACCTTTTACAGCATTCTTCCTAGTCCTGGCTCCCCCCACTTTCCCTGTTCCAGAACACATCTCTACCTTCTGCTTTAATTGTCCTCTCTGCTTTTTTTCTCAGTTCTAAAACATAGTGTTATAAATTCAATTTGACAAGTGTTTTACTGAATGGTAACTAGAATCATAGGTGTTCCAGATGTAGTGCTGGGGGCTTTCCCAGGCATTATCTCATTTCATTAGTGTTATTAGGAAAGCAGGCTTGGTGAATCTAAATTCCTTGGCTAGAATTACATCCTAGATCTGTGAGACTTCAAGGACCACCCAGGTCTCAAAGGGCTTGAGAGTGAGAGTACACAACGATTGCACCACTCTCTGTTTACAGTTTGTTTACAGACAAGTGAGTCCACCTATTTCTTTAAAAACAAAACAGAACGAAAACAACTGAGGTTCAACCACAGTGGTGGTTAAAATGTCAAATCACTCTTTAATCTGAGGGTAAATGTCTAAATAGATTTTCTCCACTTAATCTATAAAACCTATTCATTACATGTGTAGAAGTGCATGTATGGGCAAGAGTGTTTTCAAAGCATCAAGACTTAATACAAAACAACAAAAAAAGCCCATTTGTAACATTGGTGCCATGAAACAAGACTCACGGTACAAAGTGAGATTTCTATACTGCAATGATTTCAATACAGTATATGTCAGAGGTAGTCAAGGGTGACAGGGAAGGGCTTGATTGGACTTATAGGCCACTAGAAACCAGACAAATGTAGTATTTTCTCATATGTCCTGGCCTCTGCATATTCTAAAAAGAAGTCCCTGACAAAAAGATCCCTCTTGTCTCTGCTCTGCTGGTTTTCTACTGACCAAAGAAGTCACCGTCAAGAAATTCTGTCCCAGGGGTATAAATAAACGCCCAATTCCTATAGTTCATGGGTATATGTGAGCCCGAAAGGCCTTGAATCGATCCAAGCCATTTTAACTAGAAAGAAACTAGCTAGTAATGCCTTGTTTGTATTTCTTGGAGGAGGGATACCAGAAACACTTATTTCATTCCACACAATAATTCACCACAATCAGAGGGAGCACAGCGAGGGCAACACCATCTCCCAGCTGCTGATTACATCAAAGGCTTGAAGCACAAATTCAATTTTATGATGTTAATCTCAGCCTGCCACTCAGAAATTTTCTCTGAGGGATATGATTTTTCTCTGGATTTCATTTTAAGAATGATTTTCTTCATCCACAATCAATAAAGATATGTTTTCATCAAAAGACTCTATCTTGGTAGAATTCAATTGGCTATTTCAATCCCTTTTGGTGACACAATATTAATTAAAATAGTTTATGTTGTACTTCAACTGGAAAAAGAGGCAGTGAAAATAAAAGCTACTCAGAACACATGTTCTGTACACATCAACATGGAGGGCAGAAAATAATTTTCTTCTTCAGGAGACAGACATTAGCTATTCAAGAGAGTTGCTCTAACTTGGTTTATCTCTGTCATCTTTCAGGAAATCAAACAAACAAACAAACAAAAAGTTCTTCCTCTTTGTATTTATTGTTCAATAGGAAATCAAAATGCACATAAAAAAGATACTTCAAATGCTCACCACCCTCTGCCTCAAGCAGAGGAGAAAAAAGTGTCTGCGTGCCCATGTGGCATTGAAAGGTGTTAATAAACACAGTCACTGTTTCTTTTAACTAAATAAAAAAATTGCAATACTATTGAAAATTATTTTCAATCTCTAAATAGTGATTTCAATTGAATACTTTGTATTTCTCAAAAGCAAGCATATAGAATTAGCACAGAGCTTTTCACATTTAAAAAAAAATAGGAGGAAATGATAAAACGCGTTATAGAATATACATAAATATTTTAACAGTAATTTCAAAAGTAGCAGTTAATTCCCTTTAGAAGTATTTACAAAGCACCTATTGTGTGCCTGCCTCTGGTCACCACCTAAGAATGAGAGGAAGCCCCAATTCCTGGCCCATGATGCTGACAGACCATAGAACTTCCATCACCACAGAGTTAGAAAGTCTGAGGCCTGATTCCCACAAAGTATATGGAGTGCTCATAAGAGGCTGTACTCTATCTGGGGAGGGGATCAAAGAGAGGTTCTCAAAGAAACTTTAATTACTGCAATATTCAGCTGGTAATTTATAGCCACAGTAAAAAAAAAAAAAAAAAAAAAAAATTAAGATAGCTTAGTCTTTATAGACCAAATTTTTTCAAGTTTATAGTCTTGAAATCATACATGCATTAAATTTCTTAACATGAGAAGGTGGTAATGAACTGTTACAAAATATATTGAGATATATTACAAATTTTAAGAGTTTATTTGAGTAAAAATAGATTTGAATCAGGCAGCGCCAAACAGGAAGTGGTTAGGAGTGCTTCACTTACAGAATGAGCTCAGGGAGAGACTTAATAGAGAAAAGGTGGAAGCAAAGTAAGGAAATTATTGATTGGCTATAGCTGAAAGAATATTTAGCTCTGATTGATTGTCCTTCAGTTGACAAGGTCAATTATATGACCTTGAGGCATTTAAAGGCTTAGATTTTAGTTTGCGTATGTAGGTCACCAAGGCATTAGAGCCACCTCAAATCTAAGGGCCTTGGTGTTTAATTTAGCTAAAGAAAGTGGGTGTATTGATACCTTAAGGAGTCTAAGAATTTCACAAAACTTTGGGTAGATCTCATCCAACAGTTCATTTGTTCAAAGAAGGACCTTAATCTGTAAGTGCTCGAAGAATATATTTTTAGACTAATTCAGATGTTATATCCAAAGGAGAGAAAAGCAGCAAATTAAAGAACACTATGGGAATTTATAGAATCCAGTCCAAGTTCCTATTTTATGGATTAAAAATGACAAGAACAGAAAGTTAAGTATGACTTGGTTAAAGGCAAAGTTTAGATTTGTTTAGACACTTGAACAGCAATGATAAGGTTTAGGCAGAGAAATTATTCTTTGAAGAGTCTATATAAATGTGTATATGAATGCTGGAAGAAAAAACATTGATTAAAATAAAAAGATATCATCCATTAGCATTATATTTAACCACAAAACTTATTAAAATGCAGACTCTCAGGCCTCAGGATAGATGTAGTAAATCAGACTCTCTGAGGTATAGGGTCGAGGAATTTAAATTTTCACTAGCTCTCCAAAGACATTCTTATTCACATTTGAGGCTAAGGAACTTGAGATCTCGGTATCCCCTATGCAGAGCACAATTAATTAAATATTCAAATTAATTGATGAAATAAAGCAATATCCACTGAATGAATGACCAAAAAGAACAATTCTCTCAAAAACTTACTTAAGGCCTAGTCTGCATAGCCTAGTGAGAATGTCAATACCTGGGCCTTCCATAGCAAACAAATCTGGCCTTGCCCTCAAACCACTATTTTTCCTGACAAAGACTGAAACCTAAAGTAGTTAAATTCTTTTGTTGTCTAAATTTTTTTGGCGTATAGAAATTTCCATGCTCTATAGGACTTTGCAATAAAAACTGCCTGAGTTCTTCCTTTGAAATCCAGGTGGAGATATGGCCTAAAAGAGGATACTCTAGATATTTGTATAATGTTTGTAAAGGAGAGCACAGTTGACCCCAATTACCATTTGTGGGGGGCATCTCCATTTGTAAGTGTATTTCTCTCACTATACTAGAAAGAGGATATCTAAATCTCTAGAAACTGTTATCAATAAAGATGTGGACTTAAATCTGTAAAATAATCTTACTCCTCTTTGCTCTGATCTTCCTGGTAACCGCCCATAATTGACTCCCAACCCCCAACATCATCTTTTGTCTTTAGCTGAAGGTGGTGGCTTCCACAATTTTGAGGAGTTACTCTGTGTTCCTGGGTCCCTCTTGCGTGTACAGGAGGTATATATGTTAATAAACTTATATTTACTTTTCTCCTGCTAATCTGTCTCAGGTCAGTTTGATTATTAGACCAGCCAGAAGAACCTAGAAAGGTAGAAAAATAATTCCCCCCCCAAACATTTATAAGAGGGATAAGTCATTCGTGCATGATGAAGTTGGAATTCTGAAGCAAAGTCTTCCAAATTTAAAATAATTTTAAGAACAAACAATACCAAAGAAATATCGCAAGAGAGTAAAATCCTATAACAAATTCATCTCGAAATGTTTAGTTTGCCTTCTGGCACTCCCAAATAACAAACCAAGATTTAACATCCTTTCCCCATAAAAATGTTTTCTAAGACTCACTTCAATAACTCAGACTGAAACAATGACAAGTGCGTCAAGCAAGGCCTAAAGCGGTCTGAGATCCTATCAGGTAAATGCAGGAATGCTAACATTTGCCAGCAAAAAACTTTAGGTGTGGGTGCAACTCCTTTTACAGAGCCAGGCCCTAAAACATAGGCTAACAATGCAGCCTTAGTGTGTTGAAGGAAAGCCTGTAGTGATTGGGGGTTCGGGTAGTGGTGGGAGGTTGGGGTAGTGGTGGGAGAAGTATATGGAAGTATATAGAACTTCACACTACATTCTAAACAACGAGAACAGCTATAGCATTTCTTGTTCTGCTTTTTATGTGTGTAAACATCATAAATCCCATCTTTACTCAAGGCTGCATTAGAGTAGTATTGTATTTTCTTTAATCAAGAGAATAAAACTGATGAAGGGAAACACATTGGTTGATTGCCAGCTGTGAATCAGACAGTCTTGTGTTTTATATGCACCTAAGTCTTCCAAAAAAGTTGAGGTAGACAATCTTGTAGGAAAGACTTGAAAGTTAAATCAGTATCTAATAATGTAAAATAATATATCCTGCTCATTCTACCTTTGAGTAAATTAAAGCTCAGAGAGGTAAATGTTGCTAACATTTTAATTCGCTAACATTCTGTAGCCATTGAAGGATTGGACATCATAGAGACAGTATGCCACGATTTGCATTTGTTACACTCTCTCACCCTGTCGTACTTTCACACAAATTTTCCCCATGGGAAAGCTTTTTCTCAGCATTTCCACCTAGCAAATTCTTACAAAACTGGAACTGTAACTTAATACACAAACATACACACACAGAGACTTGCAGGTAGACTAGCACAGACTTTTATTTAGAATTCATAACTTTGTTTACATTAACTTTTAAACCAACTTAGATCACCTTGGATGTTATAAGGTTTGTGTAACCATGTCCTGTAAGTTGCTAAGAATTTAACAGAAGGGCTGAGATTCAAACTTTTTTCCCCATACCTATGTCATCCCTGACATTGAAGAATGCCCAAATTGTCTTTTCAGGGATCAACCCAGAATGACTTGCAGAACCAGGGGTCTAATCCATCTTGAACCATCTGAGGCTGGCCAAAGAGGCCTGGAGGACTCTATACTGACCTCTTTTTAAATCATTCTTTTTATACCCTCATTATAATACTAAAATCTCCTCGCAGGGGCACAGATTTTCTGCCATTTTTTCACATGCGAGGTATGTATAGGCATGTTTTCTAACTGCATGTGCAGGTATGTCCCCATCTGTACATGCGATAACAAAGCTCAAATGTATATGCATAACTACCCTGAATAAAAACGAATCCAATTCTTTGTTCAAGGATACGCTGCTTTAGGTAGTGACACCCTCCACACACGTGTGTCCTTGCTTGCCAGCTGGAAATAAAGTACCTTCCTTCTCATAAAAGCTTTTTGGAGTTGTCTTTTGGTTGGCAACTACTGAGTAATTAGACCCGGTTTGGTCCAGTAACAGAACTTTTAAAACTGGAACTAAATTTTAACTCCTTTGAGCCTCCCCTTGTTGATATTTAGAGCTTCTCAGGTCCCAGCATTCCCTTTTCTACCTTTCTCAGAGCTCTTATCACTCTGTTGTAGTTATTCCTATGTCTGTTACCTGAACTATGCCATAAATACTTAGAAGGCGGAATATGTCCTTTTCTTTCTTTGCATTCTGCTGTCAGGCAGTTTAACATATAGCAAGAGGTTGAAAAAAGTTGAGGGGAAGTCAGAGTATGAATAAATATGTTACGGCTCCAAGAATTGCCTTTCTTCTCCTTTCTTCCTCCAGACAAGTCAGTTTGTAAATAAATAATCATCTTAAGTATAACTCTAAAGTCTGCACAAAAAGCAAAAGACATATGTAGAAAAAATATTCTTGCCTATAGAAGTACGTTTCAATTTTTATTCAAGCAGCCTAAAATCCTATCAGCTTTCCGGGCGCTCACAACTCATTGATGACTCCACGGAAACATACAGTCACTTAACCATGAGGTTGACTGATTAAATCAATTACAACTTCCTCATTCTGTACTTGCTTTTTAAATATCCACACATAGGACTTTACGTTTTTCCAGGTTAAATTTCATCTTGTTAAACAAAAGAGGAGGGATATCTGTGTTGAAAACAAACAATTCCTACTGTTAAAGAGAAAACCACAGGCCTAAAATGTGTCACACTTGCTGAAAAGCCCATGATACCAAACCTAGATTTAATACTTGATCTAAGTGCAGTTTCACCACTCTCAGAAACATAATCTTCACCAGTCTGGCATTTTCTGGTCAACACCGGTGAGGCAATCTGTCCCTAGGGCCCCCGCTAGTCCCCCCACCCCACAGAAAGACGCAAACTTCATGATAAATGCCCTCACACACAAAAAAAGTCCCTGCCCCCAATAATCCTTTATTTTCTTTTGTTAATAATTCCCTTGCCCTATCCTTCTTTCTATAAAGACCTTCCATTTTGTACAACCCTTAAGAGCACTCGTACTTGCTGGATGTAATGCTGCCCCATTGATGAATCTCTTAATAAAGCCAATTAGATCTTCAAAATTACTCAGTTGAATTTTGTTTTTTAACAGTACCATTAATTAGGTTGTAGACAGACTGTCACTTACATTATGATCATAACTTCCTTTGATCTTTGTAATGACCCTAGGCATTATTATTATCTTTATTCTAAACTTGACAAAAATGAGGCTTAGAGAATGTGTACCTTGTCCAAGATCGGAGCTAGAAAATGATGACAGATTCATCTCCAAAACTCATTCTCTTAACCACAGCACTAAACTGCTTACTTAGGTGGGGTAGGGGCAGTGCCCAGAATGTTAGGACACCCTCGGGAAAGAAGAGCAAAACTCTAGAAGAGATATTTCTGCAGAGCTGTGATACCTAGCTCTAGAAATAAGAATTTGCCTTTTATAAAAGAGTTCAAAGGAACCTGAATGTCCTTTAAGACCAATCACAATCTCCTTATTTTGAAGACAAAAGTGGTGCACATAAGTTAAAGGACTTGGCAGGACCCAAGAATTAATCTGGGGACTTGCCACAACTTCAAAGCTGATCTGGTACTAGAACTCGGTGCACAGATTCTTTTAGTTCTGATTCCCACCTCCTCTTCCAGCCTCCAATTCAGTCTAGAACAGAACTAAATCTAAAAATACTAATGACTGCTAAAACTGTACTTTCAAAACAGGGCACCAGAGGTGGACTTTATAAAGCACTAACAAATTAATAAGATGCCACAAATTGTGAGTAACATTAAAAAACAGAAATAAGTGACTTTTCAAGCCCCAAAGACATCTGAATATAGCACTTTGGAAACCTTGAAATATTCCTAGTATCATTGTTTCCAAGGTTCCATAAAGTAATTTCATAATTTAAATGCACTTCATTTGCAGTTGGCCACTATTAACTAGGATCTCAGATTTCTAAGACATTCATTCCATTGGGTAGAAATTTCAAAGAAGGAGAGACTTAATAGTTGATGTTTTGTTAATATAATAATTGTAATTGTAAAATAACTTCCTTAAAAGACTTGAAAATATTAGAATTCAACAGAGTCCCATTCATTGCAGTTAAAAAAATAATAATCATCATTTTACTATACCACTTCACGGAGTTTCCTTTTCTCCTCCAACTCTGTTTTCTTTACAGTATTGGTGCATTTTAATATTGAAGACTAAGGAACAAGTCACAAGATCAAATTAACCACAAGTATTTGCATGACAAAAGCGGTTGCATTCTTGAGCCTAGGTGAAGAGTAACAACAAGGTACCGCGAGGGGGTAGGAAGCGGGGCTGGCGCGGGGAGGAGGAGGAGGATAGGAAAAGGATGAAAGGAACAAACACTTTGCAAACCCTTTCTCGTGGTAAAAATATTCCCAACAGATGACCTAGTCTCCAAGGGTCACCTGGAACTCATTTAGCATAAAAATGAGAAGGGAAGAAAAAGTTAAGGTCACCGTACTGCAACGTTCTCTTCTTAGTTAACTTATTAGAAATGTACAAAAAAAAATGCTCTAATGAATGAGGGTGGAATAAGGAAGTACCCATCGCGAAGGGAGTATTCCTGGTACACCTTCTTCAGATTTTTCATCAATGCAGACATGTCCCCCTTTCTCCTTTATTTTCCTGCCCCTTGTCTGACTTTTGCGACAAGTCTTGTGTCCGCATTCTTTATTGCTGGCTCAGCCGCGCGTGCGCCGCAAGAAAGTTTTGCCGGGCCCGCTCCCCCGACCGCCCCCAAGCTGCCACACTTGCTTTGGCTCACGGCCACCAGAGGGTTTTCCAAGCTACGGAACTCTCCTTGGAATTAATTCAGTGGACTCTGGTTCCATAGAAGCTCTATTTCCGAGTCCCAAGAAGCTCTCTCAACAGGGTCCCTAAAAGTCTCTGGGAGCCGACTCCTCCCAGGATCACAGGTAGGAATACTGAGGCCCTTACCGACCCCGACCCCTACCCCTACCACGCATGCACGCGCGCGTATACACGTATACACACACACACACACACACACACACACACACACACACACACGATAGGACCGTAGATGAGTGGCTCTGGTCACTACGACTGTGACATCTGGACAACAGTTTGAAGAGGGAATTCTCCACGTGCAAAAACTTGGAGCAAAAGAAGAGGATATAGCTAGCAACTTTACGGGAGCTCACCTTCCTTCCCCGCCCCTCAGTATCCAAACACCCGGCCGACGCGGGTTCTAAGAGCGGGTAGGCAAGCGGCGGCCAGAGACCCCCCGCCTGGGACCCGAAGCCTAAGCGGAGCCCAGCGGGCGCCCACCTTACCCGAGCCGCACTGCGGCGGAGAGCCTGGGACCGCAGCCTAATAGAAGGTCCGCGGGACAGCCCGGCAGCCTCTCTGGATGCCCCGGACACGCCCCTGACACGCCCCGGAACGCCCCGGGCACGCCCCGGACGGCTCTCCTCTCCCCCCAGCCCAGTCTCGGCCCCCTCCCGGTTTGGCTCTGGCCCCGCCCGGCCGCGCTCGCCCGGCTCCCTCCGGCCGCAGCCGCCCAGGGCACCTGCGCTCCCTCCTGCTCTCACTGGAGGCGGAACAGGCCCGCCCACAGCCTTCGAGGTGCCCGGTCCTTCCAGGGTTGATGAATGTTCGAGTTCAAGGTAGGCCAGGTGGCAGGACTCGGCCTCGACTTTCGATAAGGGATGAGAGGACGTTCCCCTCAAGACTTCCTCTTACTGCAGGGAACAGTGAGATTCAGGTAACTGGAATGGGTAGAAAACTTAACATGGAAACCAGTGCCCTAACCTTGCTATGAATGGGCCGAGTACCACAGTTGACGGGGTGGTTTAGAAATATGGGAGGGACAGTTAGTTTTTCTTCAGAGTTCTCAGTTATTTTACTTTACCCTCCAAACCCTCTGGACAACTTAGTCCTAGATTCCCAGAAGCAGGTGGGGAGAGATTTTAATCACTCCCTTGTCACTGAAACCTGGCTTCCCAAATACTAAGGATATTTGGGCAGGCACCAGTTTTAGGTCTCCTCTGAGGTCAGAGTTCACATGTCTTGGATCTTCCCATGTGAAAGCCCTCCCACTCCCACATTCCTCTCACCTTCACCATCCTCTGTGACAGGTTAGTTCCTACTCTTGTTCATCTGGAACCTTGCTTTCCCCAGGCAGGTTAGGTGTTCCTGCAGTTCACTATCTGATGCCTTACTTCCTCTGCTATAACCCTTGTTACAACTTATTGAAATTGCCTGTTTCATTGGCTTCCGTGCTTGACTGTCAGCTTAAGCACATAGTGGATACATAATGTTGTTGAATGAAATGCAAGTAACAGATTGTTAAGGCACCTCCAGACCCCAGTTCTTTAAGAAACTTCCCTCGCCTTTCCTTACTTTCTAAGTCTGCAGGGTTTTATTTCAAAATTAATCTGTCTATCCCCACTCTATCCCCAAGTCTTCATCCTACCTCTTGAGCAGAGTCTTCTTCAGTTTTCACAAAGGTGCAGGTATGGAAAGAGCCCTAGACTTGATTTCTCTTGTTTGAACTCTGCCATAACTAGCTCTGTGGTCTTAAAGGCCCCCAGCCTCTCTGGGTCTCAGATCAGAGCCATAGATACTTTTAGGAGCCACAAAATGAAAAGAAAGGAAAATAAGAACTTTTAGGTTAAAGAAAGTGTTATACAACAGTTTTTTGGTCTGTATACCAATACAGTCCTTGACAAAATTGAACTTTTCCCACGCACTGTAATCCTGGAAAATAGTAAGAGTTAAAGAATCTTCCTGCTTCTTTGTATCCTTGAAATGGTTTGCTACAAGGAATCATCTTAACCCAGATGACTTACATAAGACTTATTGATGAGAATTACCTTGTTTATCTCTGACTAAGTTAGACACAGACTCTCCAAATTCCTGTTTTTTAAATATTATTTCTGTCTGTAAAATGGAGAAGTTGAATTAGGTAGAAAGAAATCTTTTGGCTGCAAAACCGATGAAATCTTTTGGCTCAAGAAATCTTTTGGCTGCAAAACTGATGAATTCAGAAACAGAATTTCAAGACAACAACAACAACAACAACAACAACAACAACAAAAGTCAGACCCTATAGATTTCAACATGAAGAGTGAGCTGGTAGCTGAGAGCCAAACTGGGCACTTGCAGGTGTTTTGTTTGGCTAGCCTGGTATTGTTGTTGTTATTTTTAAATTTACTTCGAATATCACAGGCCTCAACACACTCTACAGTCTTCACCATTTATATTACCTGTTTGGCCACTGAAGATTTTTAAGTTTGTGTCCCTGAAATACTTTTGTGCTCTTGAGAAACTGCCTTGAATTACAACAATACCTCCTCCCTTTCCTCTCACCACGTCCATAGGGATAGAGTGATTTCTGTTAGTCTCTATACAGTATGATTCAAGTATTTGAACAAAAGACAAATATTTCATTTATAGTTGAAATGTGTTTCTTTGGTGATAAGATGCTATCCAGTGCAACCCACTCTCCTCTTTAAGCACTGAAAGCTTTTTACCAGATAAAAATCTTTGGAGGGTGTGTGTAATTTAACTTCAAATCAGAATAGATTCTCTAACATTATAATATAAAAATGAATGGAAATAATGCATAAAGAAATTAAGTTGGTCAATTCTGTGATAATAAAAAATAACTTGTGATGGTTTTAATACATGTCCAAAAATTTTATAGAGCCTAAAATTCAGTAGAGCCTAATTTCCCTTCCTTTCAGTGTAGGCTATACATTGTGACTGGCTTCTAGCAAATAAATTGTGGTAGAAACGATGGAGAGTAACTATCACATGTACATCATAAAATGACATTGTAACTTCCATCTTATTCTTACTTTCCTGGATCACTCTCTCTGGAAGAAGCCAACTAACATGTTAGGGCATTTGAGCAGTTTTACAGAGAGGTCTATGTGGTTAGGAAGTGAAACCTCCTGCCTAGCCATCAAGGAACTGAGGTTGCCTCATGTCAAGATATACCATCATGGAAATGGATTCCCTAGTCCAAGCTGAGATGTTAACTGCAACCTCGTGAAAGCCTCTGTACGAGAACCACACAGTTCAATCACTCTTGAATCCAGAACCACACAGTTCAGCCACTCTTGAATCTCTAATTCACAGATATTCTGCAATAATAAATGTTTGTGGTTTTTAAGCCACTAAGTTTTGCAGTGATTTGTTACACAGCAAAAGAAAAGTAATACGAAACTTATTCAAGAACCTTTGCTGGTGATGACATGCTAAAGATGATAATACTAATGATATCAGGCATTTTTAGAGTTGTCTACATTACAGTGTTTTATTTATCTTCCATAACCCTTTTGATGACCCGAACTATATGGACATTTATTATTAATTACCCAGTCTTTGCCCCGTTTCCTCGCACTCCTAACGAGGTAAAATTATGTCTTCCTAGAGAAGCTGCAAAACAGTACCATTGCTTACTGTTTGCTACTCCATTATACACAGGACATGAGTACATGTTCTAGGTTGTGCCAATCAGATACATAGCCCCTGACAAACTACATCCTGGTGAAGGAGGAGGCAGCACTACAGCCACATCTGGTTTCCAGAGGCAGCAGTGTAATGCTTCAAGCAGCTGCATTCAACCACTAGCATCAGAGGTATCAGTGTCTGTGCTCAGTACTGGTGGCAACGATGCCTCCACAGTACCAATGCTGCAGTACGATTTTGGACTTTGTCATGATTGCATGACATCCAAACTTAGTTTTCTATTTTTTTCAAGAAATCCAATATCCTTTTATAAAATTCTTTTGTGTTTATATTAGCAAGTATTGCTTTCTTTTCCACACAATTAAAACCTTGACTGCTACAGGCAGATACTAACTATATTTTACAGATGAGAACATTGAGGACCAAAGTTGTTAAATGATGTCATTAGATATAAGTAATAGAAATGGAATACATAAATTAGTACAGATTGAGCTAAGCAATCAAACATTTAAATTTAGCATGTGAAAGATAAAGGGTTTATGTATTTTAAAAACCTAATTATATTTTTCTTTAAACCAGATGAAATTCTGATTCTCTGCTCTGACTAAATATTAAGTGCCAACATTACAGCTTCTAACTCCTTACTGCTTCAGAATGAACCATGATCTTCCAAGCTTTCTTGATATTGCATAGGTTCTTCTTCCTGCAAATACTTTTCTTTGTTACTGCCTCCCACCCATTTTAATCAATTTACCTCTTCTTACTTCAAAATTCAGATTTAGTGATGATTTCTCTTTCTAGCCTCTTCTGAGCTTTCAAGAATTATTCTCAATCTCTCCTCATGCTCTCCCAGGATTCTGTTTCTACTCATGATAAAATACTTACTAAGCTTATTTACCTCTCTGAACAACCACACCCCATCCCGACAAAAGAAACAGAAAGATTCCAGATTCTGCCCAACCAATGGAGCATTCCTGAAAACTAAGGGACTAGGACAAAGTTTACTTATTGATCAAGGACTCCTGTGCTTTAATTTCTGACACCTAGGTATATAATGCCATGCAGTATACTGGAGACATTTTCTCAAAAGAAAATTGAATGATTCTAGAAAAAGCCTGCAAGAAAATGAAATTTGCTAGTTTTTCAAATAAATGAGTGAGTACTCATCTGACTGTGAAGGTCACTACTTGACGAGGCCAGCTCTTATACAGCGTCCCTCAAATTTTAGTACCTCACTTTTACATTTTAATAAGAAACAAAGGATCACCAGAATTATGTGGAAACTTTCAACATGAAAGACATTAAAACATATCAATTAGAAAAGGGAAAAGAAGAAACACAATTCAGGGAGCAGAAGAAAATTTCAAATAAGAAATTCATATTCTTAGAAGCTGAATCTATGAAACAAGATTAAGGCACTAAGTGTTTTAAAAAAGAAATAAATAGAGAATGAATATGTTCTTTTGAATTAAAAGAATGCTAAAAATGTATATATTTCAATAGAAAGATTAAAAAATTAGGTTTAGGCAATCTGTCTGAAAGTAAAAAGGAAAGATGTTGGTAGTGGGAAAGAAAAGCAAACTAAAAGATCAAACCAGGAGTTTCAACACCTTACCAGTTATTCCCCTATGAGTGAACAGAGAAAAAAGTAGAATGAGGATGACTAATTAAAAAATAAAATCTATAGGAAAAAAGAAAGGACATAAATTTTTAGATAGAAAGCACCTACTGAGTATGCCTAGGGAAGTAATAATAATAAACACTTGTGTGCAAATGTTTATTGCAGCTTTATATATAACCAGAAATAACTCAAATGTCCTTCAACTGGTAAATATACAAACTTTTATGCACCAAGGGAAAGACTCAATATTGTAAAAGTTTTCCTCAAACTAATCTATAAAATTGATGTAGTCCCGATCAAAACTTCATAAGAAGTTTTTATTCAAGTTGACAAACTGATTCTAACATTATACGAAAAGGCAAAGGAACTAGAATTGTCAACTATTTTGAAAAAGAAGAACAAATTTGGAGGACTCACATTCTCTGATTTCAAACTACAGTAACATACTACATTACAGGGATAGTGGTGAAAGAATGGCCATATAGCTTATTGAAATAAAATGGAGTCCAGAAACAGACTCACACGTAGATAGTTAATTGTTGTTGTTGTTGTTGTTTTAAGATGCAAAGGCGATTGAATGGAGAAAGGATAATCTTTTCAACAAATGGAGCTTGTACTATTGTCATCCATATGTTAAATGAATAATTAATGAACTTTAACCCATGACTTGCATCTTATACAAAAATTAAATCATTGATCTAAATGTAAAACATAAAACTATAAATCTTGAAGAAAATATACGGGAAAAATTGTTGTGATCTTGGGTTAGGCAAAGGTTTCTAGATGTGACATCAAAAAAGTATGATCCATAAAAGAAAAAAAATGAAAAACAAGATGACATCAAAATTAAGAACTTCTGGGTCTACAAAAAGTGCTTTTAAGAGAAAGTATTTAAAAAGCCACAGACTAGGAGAATTTTTTTCAAATTATATATCTGATAAAGGACTTGTACCCAGAATATAAAATGAACTTTCCAAACTCAGTAATAAGTAAACTAACAACTGATTTAAAAAATGCCAAAATATTTGGTCATTTCACCAAAAAAAAATTACAGCTAGAAAATGAACATATAAAACACATGCTCAACATCAATTAGTTATTAAAGAACTGAAAATTAAGCCACTGTGGGATATCACTAAACCACTGTTTAAATGCCTAAAATTAAAAACAAAACAAAACAACAACAACAACAAAAATCCTGACATTGACAAATGCCAGTGAAGATGCAGAGAATCGGAAATTCTCATATATTGCTGAAGGGATTGGAAAATGGTTCAGACACTTTGGAAAAACGCTTTAGCATATACTTGCTTTGTGCTCTAACAAACCTACTCCCTGGCATTTACCCAAGATAAGTGAAAATTTATGTTCACACAGAATCCTGTACAAAAATGATTACGGAAACAACTCAAATGTCCTTCAGCTAGCAAATATACAAACTGTTATATCCTTATATTAGAATACCAGCAATGTACTCAGCAATAAAAGAGAATGAGGGTGGCTCTTATGATAGGATTCAGTTCCTACAGCAGCGATGAGAATTTTGCTGACTGTGCCCAATAGCGATGGCATTCACATCTCCACAGAACAATTCCAAACCATTAGTTGTTGCCTTTATACTTTGATAAATCAATGTTCTGCTGAAACTTCTAGAGTGGGTTTTTGTCATTTACAACTTAAACCAGAAGTGGTTAAGAATTTAGCATTTACTGTTGACACTTCACATACATTCTTTCACCAGATTGTAATCCCCTAAAATCAATACTGTGTAATATGAAAACTATGAAAATACCTGACAATGACAAAGACTTGTAGAGACTGAAAAATTGTCCCTCAGTCATTGGGGAGGGAAGTATGGGACTTTCATTTTTTATGTTACTTAGCTAAAGCCCTACCTATTAAATTATAGAATTTTAAACATCAAGTCAACACATTTTAGCTAGAGTAATGGAAGCCTTAAGAAGTTAAGGGAATGAGGACCTTTTGCAAAATTCCTTGTGGTCACTCTTAACAGAGTTTCTTCTTCTGTTTTGTGCATTGTAATGTATGTGACACTGAAAATTATGGTAGTTATGTGTATATGTTTATCTAAAAGTAGAGTTTTCAGTTGCTTGAAATGTACATGTTGCTTCAGTGAAAAATAAACCTTCATTGTCTTCTGTCTCAGGGGGGAAGAGGAGAAGTTAGGGGATTCACTAAAGATTGTGCATTATGTTATGACAGAACTGGGCTAAAATATCAACGTTTCAGCCCAATGATCTTCTCACCACCCCACATCATCTTTGTGAAGATTTAAATCGTGCTAGTAACTTCTTTCTCATTACTCAAGTCAAGGACTTAAAGTTTTTATAAACACATTATTTGGAAAAAAATTGAGAATTTAATGTTTTTATAAATACATATTTGGAAAAACATTTTGGCTGAAAAATGAAAATTGAATAGATAACCAGTTTTGTGTGTGTGTGTGTGTGTGTTCGTGTGTGTGTGTGTGTGTATGTGTGCGTGTTCTTTTCTGAACTGGCAATGAGATTGAAGATCCTTGGGTGACTTTTAAAGAAGTTGTAAGTCTGCGAACCTGGAGCTTAAAAAATGATGACAGATTCTTGATTATAGCAGTGCCATTGAGCAGACCTATAATATAATATTTTAGGTGAAAAGTAACAGTTAGACAGGTTATTTTTCCTAGCATTTGATTTCAAGGTCAAATATATTTCTTCGTGTTTTGTAAGTGTTTACATTGAAAACAAAATTAGAAAAGACAAGTAACCAATTTTAATTCTGTATCTTAGAAAAGGTAGATATTGAAGCAATTTGAAGTTGTTACTACAACAGTGACCAAACCTAGTTATTTTTCATGCTCTAAATGCTTCATGTAAGGAGCACAGGAATTACCTGAGACAATGTTATAGAATGAATAATGACCAAGATGCAGTTTGGATTTTGCAGTCTCCTTGTGAATTCTGCTCAGCTATCTATATAAATGATTGCAACATTGTGTACTTAATCATCAGCAAATAGGAGTTTCCAGAAGAAAAACTATCCCATAGATTTTAGCACACTCTGTCATGAAGGGATGGTTAATTCCCAGAACTTAATTATATTAACATCCGAGAAGGGGTCAAGGAACAGAGTAGTCTATAGTTAGTATCCTAGTAATACATGTGTATTCTGAGAAAAATCAGTCACAAACTAGGACTAAACTCCCAATTTAAAACAGCAACAATGCCTAACATTTTGATAGTGCTTCTTCAACAAACTTTCGTACATATAATTTCAACTATAAAAATGAAAAGAGAAGATGCACAAATAACAGAGAAAGGACCTTACGTAGAAATCATTTGCTCTTGACTTTGCATTGCTTTTTAACAATTCTGCATGTTATTTTGAGGTGAACCATAATTGTAATCCAAAGCAATTGTTTTCTATGGATTATCTTCCATGTCGTGGTTCCTTTAACTAAATCTGGCTTATTCCACGGATAATATAAACCACTTCAGTTCTCAACTTTTCATTCTCAAAAATAATTTATATCACTTCCCATTTGTCCATTCTCATCTGCTAATCATTCTTTCATGTTCTCTGGTTCTTCATTTACTCTGCTTCTACCTCACTTCCTGTTTGGTTTTAAGTTAATATTCCTATTATTTACCTCTCTATTTTATCATTACAGCCCATATTTTTTCCTTTATGATATATATTAAAATTGTGATTATATATTCATTTTCTTATTTATTTGTTTCTCCCACTGGATTATTACAAGCACCATGATGGTACTGGCCAAATCCACTTCTTTCACCACTATACATTCAGTGATCACTAGAGTTCTTAGCACATCATAGATGCCTAATGAAATTTGTGAAATAATGAAATTTGTGAAATATTAAATTGAATAATTAAACTTATATTACCAGTTAACTACTTGTAAAATAATATTAAATTTAGAACCTGTCAGATCATAAAAACAAATCTCAAACGAATTAAAGATTTAGAATTAAAAAAAAAAAACAATTAAACTACAAAATTTCCTGAGTTAGATATCAGTAAATGTTTTAAAATGTTGATCTGATAAAGAGCTTTTCTTTGTCATATTTCTTCCTTCATCCCTTCTACTTTTGCATCTCTTCCTCCTCATCTTTCTTCTCTTGCTGCTTTTTCTATTTTTAGAATGAAAACATAAAAGCAAACACATTTCTTATCTGTAAAAAATACAAAAAGATTATAAGGAAATGAAAGGCCATTCATATCCCATCTACCCATTCACTTCTCCACCCTACACAAACCATGACAATCTTCATTTTTCATTTGAGAAGGATATTCTGTGTGTGGGTCAGAAGTTGGAATCATCTAGGAAAATAATGGTAAAGTTTACTGTGTATAATTAAAAATGATCTACACATCAAATCCATTAGAAACAAAGTTAAAAGGCAAATGACAAAGTTTGAAAAATACTTTCAAGTCATGTTAAAACCACATGATTTGTGGTGGATAAAAGATGACAACACCTTCTTTGTCATTCCTCCATTGAGAGATAGTTTATTTTCCATACTCTTGAGTCTGTGACTGCTTAACTAACAAAAAGAGGCAGAAGCGACAGTGTGCCAGTTTGAGCCTGAGCCTGAAGAAGGTCCAATAGCTAGCTTTCATTTGTGTACTTTGGGGAGCTGCCATGCAAGAAGTCCAGCTTTGCTTGAGAAAGCATGTGAAGGGACCACATGGAGAAGCCATGTGGAAAGGAGAGGTCCTGAGACCTAATGCTACATGAAGAGGGAAAGATGGCAAGGAATCTGAGTGACTCCAGCCTTAGATGACATCTGATGGCATCCTTGTGAGAAATCCTAAGCAAAACCAGTAGGAGATCTGCCCTGCTGAGCCCAGTCAACCCTAGAACTGGTGACATAATAAAATGATTGACATTTAAGGCAGCAATTGAGAACTGAAATGGAATAGGTAGCCGTCTTAGTCTATTTGGGCTCCCATAAAAAAAATATCGTAGGTTGGGTGGCTTATAACCAATAAATATTTATTTCTCACAGTTCTAGAGGCTGGGAGATCCAAGATCATGGTGCCAGCAAATTCAATGTTACGTGGGGGTCTTCCTTCTGGTTCATAAACTGTGTCTTCTAGCTGTTACCTCAAATGATGGAAAGGGTTAGGGAGCTCTGTGGGTTCTCTATTTTTATAAGAACACTAATCCCGTTTGGGAGTGATCTACTCTTATGATTTAATTACCTCCCCAAAGCCATTGATTTGGCCATTAGTTTTCAATATACGTATCGGGGTGCGGGGTGGTATAGAAGCATTCAGTTCATAGAAGTAGCTAAAAGTGTTGCTGTAATGAAAAACCTAAAACATGTGACATTGTTCTTAGGACTAAATTGAGGACCTGGAAGGACCTCAAGGAGATGGTAAAAGTTGTTTTCATCATTAACTGAATTGTATCCCTAAGACAAAACACAGTGTTCAGAAAATGGTATAGATACTAAATAAATGTCTAATCAATAAACAAATGAGGTCTTATAAACAAGTAAAATAAATACCCCAATTTAAAAATGGGCAAAGAAAATAGACATTTACTCAGAACACAAATATCCAGTAGATGTATAAAAACTTGCTCAATTCCACTAATAGTCAAATATGCAAATTAAAATGGTATTCTGGATGGGTGTTTGTTTTGCCTGACTGACCAAAATAAAATAGAATGATACTAGGAAGGCATGCACTCTTATATTTGTTTGTGTGAATGAACATTGCTGAAATGTTTTGGAGGACATTTAATAATATGTACTAAATGTCTCAAAAATGCATATGACTTTTGACCCAATGAATTATTTTTTAAAAGTTTTCCTGAGGGAGTAATTAAGAATTATACAAAGTTTTAGCCGTAAAGATGATTTCAATGCAGCATTTTTTTAAAAATTATAATAAATGTTTGTGATTGACTCTAGGATATAAATTAAGTTGTAGTATAGCAAAAATGATGCTGCAAAGTTATATTTATGGGCTTGAAAAGATGTTCATGATATATTTCTGAGTAAAAAAGGTAACATGACGTGTTTAATTGATCCCATTTTATTAAATTATATAAATATAATCTAGAATATATTATACATTACACATATATAAACTTAAACTTTGTTCATATATATGAAATATTTCATATCTTATATGTGTAAAAAGTCTGAGAAAGCATTCTAGGAAGTGTTAGCAGGTAAATTGCATAGTGCGAGTGAGCTGGAACTTCAAGTAAGTACCAGATCATTCAGGGACTTTAATTTCTAATAGAAATTTGGCTATCTTCCCTACAGCAGCATTGTAAGATTTTAAAGGAGAGTAACAATAAAATCTTATTGCTGTGTGGAATATTTTGGAGGTGAGCAACCTGTCACACAGTAATTATCTGGACCCCAGAGCAAGACAATCTGGAACTGAATTCAAGCTCCCCTACTTATAAGTTGTGTAACCTTGGGCAAGTTATTCAATCCTTTGGGCCCCAGGTTTCCTATTCTATAAAATGGTGATGAATATAGTACTTACCTCCCAGAAAAGTTATGAGGATTAGGTAATGCAGTGTAAATATAAATGTTCAAAGTAAGACCTAACACATACTAAGCTCTATATGTTATTGTAATTTCCCTTTTAAAAATAAAGAGGCTCTCAAGGGTTAAGTAACTTGCTCAAAGCTGTACACCTATAATTTTACAGTGCTGGTGTAGCTTCAGTTGATGATGAAGTGGAATGATCACATGTTCCCTGGGTTATAGTATGGCACATCACTTCACCAATTGATATCCCAAAGGAAGAACAACTAACTATCGAAGAAGTGATAATAAATCATGATGGTACTTGCAAATACATACATCTGATTCCAAGTACAGAAAGATATGTAAAACATGAGTGAAGTTCTATTATTTTTTTTGAGATGACTGTTAAAATTATATATTTTTCATCAAGATAAAAACTAAGCAAAAAGACAAAATATTCTATATCCTGGTGGGTTTTACATAGTCTATATGATTAGCTCCTTTCAATGCAATGCCTCTGCTCCGAAGTGAAGGGAGGGTAGATAGATTTTAAATGGGTGGAAAGAAGATGGTGATGTACACTCCTCCTCTGGGATTTAAACTCACAGCTGCCTAACTCAAATTTATACTTAGTCCATTGATTTCCAGGCTTTCACCTCTATTAAAATACATCACTGAGGTCAATTTCAGACTCTTGAAATAACATCAGTGAGAAGCTCAAATCTCCTTTGGTCACCACAGAGTGACTGCCTAGAGTGGTTTATTAACAGGTCTGGCTGTTGACAAACTTGTTAAGTGGAAGAAGTTGGTGTAGTCTTACCCTTTGGGATCTTTTCATCCAGTTTAGTTATTACGGCTCACACGTCAAGTTGTTTTCCCCTTGAGAGCACACTGTTTCTAACTTTTCCCCTTCTAAATCCCATTTCATCAGAAGGCATAGAGACCTAAATTCATCTCATTAATATGTGCTGATAGGCCGGTGGTGCTGATGGATTATCTCATTTTGTTGTACATTAAAATACAACAATCAAGAAATGTTTAGGTTTTTAATATTCACTCAACAAATATTTAGTAAACATCTGTTATATTTTAGGTGCTAGAAAAAGGCAATGGACAGTCCTTAAGACCTTACTTCTGTCTTATAAACTAAGATACGTCTTTTCAAATGGATAGTGTGAAAGTTTAGGAAGAATTTCTCTCCAGTCAGCCTCCTGGTTCTAGTGCCCCTTCTGTACTTCTCTGGTATTCTTCTCTCTCTCTCTTTATCTTCATTTTTGTTACTTAGTCCCCATTTTGTGTCATAGGAAAGGCCAGAGATATCAAAGTTTTTTGTATTCCATAGCAGTGAATGAAGACATTGTTAGCTGGTGCACTAATTGATCACTGTGCTTATTGCCTTTATGTCTCTTCCTTAGAGGGAAATATTCCCAAAACTTTATCAACATCTTTCTAATTTTAGGCTATTTTTTTTTTATTGATTAGTCATTCTCTTCTCATTTCCAGATAACAAATAAAGACATTAATTGAATCTCTCAAGGATCTAGTGCGTGTGCAAGAGTCTAAAAAACCATGCTTTAATCCAGATTAAGAATCTATTGATGAAATTTCAGATATCCTAGCAGGGCCTAAATAATGAGAAAGATTCACATTCAGAAAAGGAATGCAATTGACTAAACCTAAGACCTCTCTTGGAAACGAATAAAAGTGATGGTTGTAAAAAAACTTGTCAAGTTAAGAAGCCTCTGATTCTTTTTCGGGATGATGGAACAGTAAAGACTGGAAACATCATCAAGCAGTAGTTCTCCAGTGAGGGCATTTTTGGTGATGACAGTACATGGAGTTGTTCCTGGCATTTAGTGCCAGGGTCTCAGAACAACCACAGTGTAGCAGTTACCTGATAAACAGCACTATTAGGTCATTCCTTTGCGAAGGGGAAGGAAATATAACATAGAATCTTTTCCCTAAAGTCATTTGTCTGGCCAGTGCCATATTTGGAGCCAGAACTTGGAACTTCATTTCAGGATTTTTTTCTACTGAACCCACTATTGTACATAAATTCTCCTTATACAGCCAAAGGAAAATTGCCCCATTCAAAGGAGTTTATTTAGGGTGTGATATTCTCATCCTCTTCAGATGTTATTTCTTACATTCTAAACCCTTCTTTGGGTGTGATTTTATTGACATTTCTAAAGCTTCATAAGAAAATTAGACTCATTTTTCTACAGTTGTAACTTTTTTTGGTGGGGGAGGAGTTATGTTATCTATCCCTCAAAAATGCTTTCTTGATCATTTATTTTCTACTTAATTTAAATAACTTTTGACCACTTTAGAAAACCAAACCTATCTTCAAATGTATAAAACATGCTGTTTTTGAAAGCACCGAAAGGAACGAATATGTAGTTCTCATTCAATAATATAATATTCACTACAATTGTATCATGTGCCAGGTGTTGTGATAGGTTCTGTGGGTGCAGGAGATATAATGTTAAAAGAAAAAAACAAATCATGATCCTTTCCTCAGACACCTGAAAAAGTGAGTTTAATATAGTGGTCATAGTGATATGATAGGATGCTATATGATTGTAGCGAAAAGGCAGTTAACTCCAATGTGAGTAGTCAGGCCTTCTGGAGGGATGATATCCCAGTTGAGAATTGAAGGATAGCAGGTGATAGACAAATGGTAATGAGAAAGGGGTTTGGTAAGAAGAATAGGAGATGGAGATCTAGATAGAAAGGACAGCATCTGCAAAGTGTGGGTTACACAAGGAAATGTGTTGCAGTTGTGGAAAAGGAAATAGTTTAATTTGGCAGAAACATAGAGATAAGCTTGTCTGTCAGTTGAGAAATGGGGTGGAAGGAATGAAGAGGCAAAGATGAGACAGGACAAGACAGATCTTATAAGCCAGGTCATGGAGTTTGGGTTTTATCTTGAGGGAAATATGTAACCATTGAATGGTTTTAAGAAGACAATTGGCAATTCTAAAAATAGAATCTTGAATAAATAGCTTCTAAAAATTAGGGCTGCACAGGATAACCGTCATTAGATGCAGAGCACATGGTCTGACATTGTTGTAATTCATTACATCCACTTCCATCAATGTAAACATTTCTGATCCTGGAGCAAGTTTGGCACAGACCCTATCTTCCCTTCTCCATTCAGTGACAGATCCCAGCAAATACTCCTAATTACTGCTCATCCATGTTAGGGAGAGATGTTGTCACAGTAAAGACTGAGGAGAGATTAGATCAGAGTACATTAGGACAGTGTCAAAGAGGGAGGATTAGTTGCATTATTGTACACACAACACAAATATTAGTAAAAAAAAATGTTACTTTTTCTGTCATTACAGGCTTTTGTTTTGCAAAGATAATCTACTGGACTAAAAGGTGAATGATATATAGTGTTACTTCTGAGTGAATGTTGGAGATGTAATTAACAATGTCTTGATAAAAGGTATGCTTTCACAAATGCTAAAGGACAGATGGGCAGAGAAGTGCCCATAAGAGATATATGCAATAATTAAAGATGAATTTTTTAGTGCTGACCAAGGAATTTTTTTATGTGTAGCAATAGTAAAATTTATTGATGGTCTTTCACATTAAATTAAAGCACCAACCATACTCACATGTTTACTTTGGGGGAGCTGTTTAGTTTCACATATTGACATAGAAGTGAAATCTCAGTTTGAGCCTCAATAAAGTAGAAGTGAAACATTCTTTAGAAGATTGTCTATGAAAAAAGTAATAAACATGGAAGTAGTGAAGGAATAAAGGTTTCCTCAAGATAGAACTTTTTACTTAAAATCATATGGCAAGAGGTCAGGTGGCAAGAGACTAAAGATACTAGAGAGGGAAGAAGAAATAGGACATTAATTTTTTCTGAGACATCATAAAATAATGAAAAAAATAGAATGAGACATAATGTGGAGGCATATGGTTGAGGAACAGAAAATCATTATTTATACCTCCTCTGTTTTCTAAAAAGAATTTGAGTCAGCTTACAAAAAAGGACACAAGAATAACAAAGCTAATGAACAGAAAAGGTACATGGTCCAAAGAGAAGCAAGCAGAAGCTGTATTCCTTTTATGACCTGGATTTGGAAATCACTCAGCATCACTTCCTCTGCAGTTCTTGAGAAGGAAGTCTCTAAGACTGATCTGTTTTCAATGGAAGGGGAGTTCCCTTTTTGAAAACAGGAAATGCTAAATAATCTGTACCATATTTAAAAACTGCCACATGATATAATAGATTTCTGTCAAAAAGGTAGTAGTGTATCATTTGTTCAAGCTCACACCTGATGTTGTCAATCTTTTGTTTTAGATGAAGTAAAGGGGAAGATTTTCAAGCATAGGAGTAGAGATAAACAGAGAGAAGTGTGTCTTTGGAATATCTCCTCATAGGAGCATGTAACCAGAGCATAATAGAGCCTTGCTTCTCAAAGTGTGATCTAGGACCAGTAGCATCTGCACAACAAGATCTTGTTAGAAATGTAGATCCTTGGTCCCTACCTTATACTTACCAAATCAGAATGACATCTTAAGAACACAGGGGAATCCTATGCAGAATAAAGTTGGAAAATCACTGCTCAAAGAGTTGAATAAAATTGTCAGGTGGTGGGGAAGGACATATAATTGTTATTTACACACTTAGAGCAGTCTGTGTGTCCTCCTTTATGGAATTATAACAGAATATGAGTGGGATAAATTACTAAATAGTGAAAGTCATCTGAGGTTGAGAATTCCATGCATTTATTTACCAGGATGTCTAGTATGGGTGTTGGGTACTGGATGGAACTGAATTGGAAGTATCATCTAAATGTGTTGGGGGAGCAGGGATGCAGTTATGGAGGATGAAAATTAAAATAAGGCTGGAGAGCTGACATAGCAGAAGCATAAACAATAGTATTCAATTAAATAGTAGCCAGTAATGGAAAACACAAAGTTAGTTTTCAGAGGTAGATTAATATTATTGTTGTGTACTGAAATTGTGTTTTATGAAATGTTACTTGGAGCAAGTAGATTCTTAACTTTATTTTACAGAAATATGTGCAGTAATGACATTTGTTATCCTGATAAACATCAACATACATATATAGTTAAGGACAGATAGCCAACAGAATGGTATCAAATATTAATAAATTGCAGTCTACCATCACTGATATTTTGAACTGTTTTATGTGTTGTTTGTATTAAGAGTAAGGGCTTGGAGAGTGTAGGAATTCTTGGAGAAATGGTTGATACCAATTCTGGGCCAGGAAATGCATAAAATATGTCTAAAATATCTTATCATACTGAAAGACAGGAAAGCTATTAGAGACAATTGGATTCATGTCAAATAGACACCAGAGCCAATTTGAAGGGAATTGTACTTGCCAAAGATGGGATAATAATAGCAACAAAAGAAGAATAATACTGATAATGGATTTGAGACAAATCAAATATGTTAAAATCCATTAGTTCTTAATGATACACACAAAAACTCTCATTAGTCACCTCTGGAAGAGGCTATGGAATCAACACTTTATTCTGAAAACTAGTAAATGAAGTGATGCAATCAAGTATTTATATCACATTTCTTGTACAAATAGTATTTAAGGGTGCCAAATGGTTAATTTGAGGAAGACATTTTAAAAGAATTTTAGTGAATAAATATTGAAGCAATTGTAGAATTAGAATATTACCATTGAACTCCTAATGAAATAATGGATTTAGGCCATGATCATCAATGGCCATTAAAACCATTAGGTGAATTGCTGATGGGGAGCTTTATAACGGTGGATGAGGCTGACAACAGCAAACCTACTTCCCATTCTTAATGTCACAAGAGAGAAAAAGGACTAGACATTGTGTGCCTCTTAATGGAACTATACAACACCTATTAAATAGTTGTGCCATGAATCTGGGCTGAATCTGATCAAGCCTTTAGCTTTCCAGAAAATACAGGAGCCAGAAACATGTGTGAAAGTCCCTATAAGAAGGCAATCAGCAAAGTTTAGAATGTGGTAATCCACTATTGTCTTCTTCCTCTTCCTCTTCGTCTTCCTTTTCCTCTTCCTCTTCTTCTTCTTCTACCCCATCTACTTCCCCTCTTCCTCCCCTCTCTCTGCCTACCCTCTGATAACTACTAGTCTATTGTCCACGTCTATGATTCTCTGCTTGTT